>NC_088296.1:3840856-4101255 GCF_032854445.1 Liolophura sinensis | reverse complement strand
CTGTGGATTGACTATTGATTGCTTGGATTATTGATCTCTTACTGATCAGAGAAACTGGGATTTACTATCGCACTCAGGTAAGAAAACCTTTTCAGTTAAGTTTTCAGTTTAAATATTTATTGATTTGTTTTAATTTTGGTTTATTACAGGAAATTTTGTTTTGTGTGTATTTACACTGTTGATAGCGATGCTATGTAGCTTGGCATTAACTTATGGATTAACTTATGGCAGAGCTAGCTGTCAACCAAGATAGGACTACAGAAGTGAGAAACCCAAACTGCTGGGGCTCATGTTTTGCAGGCCACAAGTCAGGTTCAGGGTAAATTCCTGGTGGGCGTTTATGGGACTTTTTCTTTGTTTATGGGACTTTTTCTTTGCCCCCCCCCCCCACCCCCCAAATATGAAAACATCATCCAGCTATATTATGAAACTTGTTTGTGTGAAAAAAGATGACATTTTGTACATGACTGTGAGAACATGGTTTTTTAATTAAAAAATGTGAGACTTGCATCGAAAATGTGCCAGTTGACAGGTATGATGTTGGTCGGAACAGGAACTGTAGTATATATATGGAGTGTCTGTTCTCCATTTTGTGATTATCTCCCCTGTTACAGAACATTTTTCACCAACATATCCTAAATGACTGTAAATTTTGTCCATGACTAACTAACTTGCGGCTATTTCCTGATTCTGAGAGTTCTGTTGAGTTTAGGATAGTGTTTTGATGTTTGCTTGGAACATGGAATGATATTCTACTGGAAAATTGTAAGTTTCAGCACCAAAAATAATGGTTTGTGACATTTATTTGCGTTTTGTGGCCATTTTTGTGGGCGAAATTTTAGGTTGTTTAGGGTACTCATCATACATCCTGAAATAGAACTGCCATTTGTAGAATGGCTAGCTTAACGGGTCATATGGCCATCTTGCATTTGTGGAATGGCTGGCCTAACAGTTCATATGGCCATCTTGTGTTTGTAGAATGGCTAGCCTAACAGTTCATGTGGCCATCTTGCGTTTGTGGAATGGCTTGCCTAACAGTTCATATGGCCATCTTGAGTCCCTGTCAACTGCGACGATAGACTGTACTATCTCATAGTTTGACTAGTCTGTCTACTGACAGAACAGTTAAACGCGGGGAACTTGGTTTTGTGGAGGATTTCTGTGGTTATCTGTCAGGTTAATTAATTAGTAATGAAGCGACTCTTTTGTTGGAACTTTGTGCCGTGCTTATGAAAAGAAATCTATCTGCATGGTGTCTTTAATGGTTGGATAGATCTTACTAACAAAAATGTGTGCGAAAAGCACTGATAAATATTTCTGTATTCTTAAAGAATAAACACTGGATTGCTTCATTAGATATGTACATATACAAGTGTTTACATATAAAGTGGCTTAAAATCAGGATTTGGTTTTCATATATTAATACAGCTTGAAGTTGAGGACCCATACAGCTTCATTACAGCAGTTCCTTGCAACTTTTTTCCATGAAGGCTGTGTTAAGTTTTAAATACTATCATGATACAAATGTCATGTGGAAAGATCTGCCAACAACCTGCAGATGGTCATGGGTTTCCCCATGCAGGCTCTGCTTGGTTTCCTTGCACCATATACCAGGCTGCCGTCATACTGTGTAAGTAAAATATTTCTGAGTACAGTGTAAAACCCCCAGTCAGATAAGTAAATAAATGATTTTTTTTTTGTTTACAACTGAATCAAGGGAGATAATCATGTTGATCATACTAACTAGGAGTGAGTGAGTGGTTGAGGTGTATTGGTGTATGTCTTTATACAAGATTAGCACGAAGGCCTGACTGGCCAAGGAGATTACCCTCACCCTCTGGGAAAAAAAAAATCAAGCGTAAACAGCATTGTTTTCCGTCAATAAAAACAAAAATTAATATAAAGTAAATAAATGTTGTTTTGAAAAAAACCTGATAATATTCCCACTGAGACTTACATGTATTGTTCAGGTATTGTTTCATTGTAAGGTTGTAAGGCTTGCGAGTTCATTATCTTGGACAATTCCTCTGTCCTGAAGTCTTTGTCTATGGTAAGTTTATAATTGTTGCAAGACTTAATTAATCAATAATTTAACATTCCAGTTCTGATGGGGGGTATTAATCGTTGATCCTTGACTCTTGTTAATATTGTATAAATATTTATAGTATTTGGGGTTTAGCTTAATTACTACATCTCTTAACTCACTCGGTGCGTAAAAAAAAAAAAAAAATGATATTGTGGAATTTATGCGTGCGAGGTGCAATTTGAATGGTCTTTGAGATCAATTTAACAATGCTGTCAGATGCGTCTACTTTGTTATAGAGGCATGGAGAATTTACTAATTGGTCAGACTCGTGAATTTCAACTGAACAGCACTTATAGCTGCCATTTAAATGTATGCCAATAAAGCGGTATTTGAACTGTCTGGCTGTTATGTGCATGTACCACATATACTGTCTGGCTGTTATGTGCATGTACCACATATACTGTCTGGCTGTTATGTGCATGTACCACATATACTGTCTGGCTGTTATGTGCATGTACCACATATACTGTCTGGCTGTTATGTGCATGTACCACATATACTGTCTGGCTGTTATGTGCATGTACCACATATACTGTCTGGCTGTTATGTGCATGTACCACATATACTGTCTGGCTGTTATGTGCATGTACCACATATACTGTCTGGCTGTTATGTGCATGTACCACATATACTGTCTGGCTGTTATGTGCATGTACCACATATACTGTCTGGCTGTTATGTGCATGTACCACATATACTGTATCATGTACATGTAGAGAGTGTGTCTACCAGAATTACCATTCCACATCTCATCCTCAGTCACTCATTTCATATATTGGCAGCGCTGGACACCATAAATGTATGATTACAATATCCAGCTGCATTCATTATGGGAACATTGTATACTTCATGGCTATCTTTCCTATCAGTTGTATTTTTCCAGTTCGTTGGAGCTGTAGTTCTTCGCTCACCGATTTGCACACAAAACATGTACTCGAGCCTCAAGTACACTGGATACAAATATGTCATGGTGCATGTTACATTGTTGACAACACATTTCCATAGAGCATGTTACATTGTTGACGACACAATTCCATGGAGCATGTTACATTGTTGACAACACAATTCCATGGAGCATGTTACATTGTTGACAACACATCTCCAAATATGAAATTTTATACAACACTGTATAATCAATACATTGCCCAGACTGTGCAAAGCCATGCAGCAGGGTTAATCTGCAGTCTTGAAAGCTGAGGTCCCTGAGCCGGAGCGCCCCTCCTTCAGTATGTGGGTGTGTGGACAAAGCATCAGCCCTGGTTACTGAGTGCTACTTGTACCCGTATAATGCAACACTCATGAATAGACATGTTGTCATTCAAACTGTCATGTCAAGTGAACTGGGGGAGTGGGCTGCAGTGTAGTGGTGATAAAAGACTTGCCTGTTGAATTCCTAGAACACAAAAAGAGATGCAGGTTCAAACCTGGCCTTGGACACCGAATTTGTGGATTCTCCCCACTCTCACATCTTGTGGGCCTGATAATGCAGGGTACATGTCACCCTAAAAAGGACATGGGAGCGGGCAATAGTCAAGTGCTTAAAGGTGATTGCGCTTTTAATTCACATGATGTGCCAGTTCAAACCCATCTTTGGTCCACAACTCATGCATAGTTATTTACTCAGTCTAGTGTTTGGTGAAAACCATTCACCCTAAATGACCATAAATTTCATGCACGACTAACTTGCCCATTTTTCCTGATTTGGAGAGTTCTGTTGATTTTTCACTTATTTATTCATTTGATTTGTGTTTTACGCCGTACTCAAGATTATTTCACTTATACGCCGGTGGCCAGCATTATGGTGGGAGAAAACCCGGCTGAGCCCGGGGGAAGCTCACAACCATCCGTAGGTTCTATTGATTTTTGAAAGGTATATGTATATTGAGGTTTGCTTGGAGCATGGAATGATATTCTAGTGGAAAATTGCAAGTTGCAATACCAAAATAATATTTTGTAACATTTATTAGCCTCTAAAAATGCACTTCTATTGGGCGAAATTTTAGGTCACTTAAGGTAGCTATCATCAACCAGTATGGTGTACATGCATATCTGGGAGAAAGAATTTTAGGATTTGCCAGAGGTCTGTGGTTTACACTGCACACACATGTTGCATCCACCCCATGATCAAACTGGGCTGTAGCGAAATATTCTTGAGTGTGGTGGTATGGGACAATCAAATAAGTAAATAAATAAAATGAAGGGCTAATATAAGAGTTTTCATCCCTGTACATATGCAGGAGCCTATGCAGATAATAACACAATTGGTTGAAAAAAATTTAACGAAGGAAACCGTTTTTTATTCTTCTGTTACCTAGCTCTCTTGAACTTGACAGATATATATACACTGTACTCCTCATTCCTTTTATTTTTTTTGCGGGATTGGGGGGGGGGGAGGGTAGGTAGGACTTGTCCATTGCACCAATTTTGAAGTCGAGCTTGGATCTGTACATGTACCGTACGTGTGGTAGTGATGTACTTAAATATAATATATGTAATGATGACTGCGAAAGATGGTAACAGTCGCACATGTGCAATGCATCCAAGTGCGATGATGTGCAGCAGAAAGAATTGCTTAATTATAGTGAGCCAATAGCCAGCTGCCATTCATTATCAGCTGCCGCACGGCCTCATGGGATAGCTAGTCCACGGAGGGCAAATGATGTATTGTGAACAAGTTTGTTGTTTTCATTTGTCGTACACGGACACGAAGCTGTCAACACAGGACCCGTTATATATATGTGACGGTTTCGTGACAATTTACAATTTTGCCGCCTGTTCAAAGTTTCAAGTTATGCAACGTTTCAGCTTTGATGAATTTGTCTGCCATGTTTGTGATGCATCCTGGGACACCTTTGTTTGCCCTGTGGCTTGAATGTGCCTGCCTTGTCAGGTTGTTGGCAAACGGTCAACGCAGTAAACATCCTGATAATTTAGAATTTATATAAAAAGAATTCATTATTTTACATGTATATACATTTGTATTTGCACAAATTTGAAAAAAAGATACTATAGTGAGGAAAAGTACAAATGAAGTGAGAAATTCATGTAAGACTACACATGATAAAGACAAAGCATTTCTTATAGTTACATAGATCCCCTTCAGTGGCCTAATGGTAAGAGTGTCTGCGTCGAAGTCGGGAGACCCAGGATCAAACCTGGATTGGGTCATACCAAAGACTTTGAAAATGGCACATATTTAATGTGACTGGGTGGGGTGTCATGTCTGGTGTCGTCGGCATGATACTTTAGTGACAACAGCACTTTGGCGGCATGGACTAAAAGAACAGCATATTGTACACACACCTAATGACTGATCATTGTCATAAGACTAAAAAATTGTTTGGCACAATTTCGGTACAAACATACGTACATACATACATACATACAAACATACCTACATACGTACATACGTACATACGTACATGTAATGAAAACATAATGAAAGGCTGTGTTGTAGTGGTTGAACGTGCTCTTGTTCCTTATGGGTTCTTTATACCTGAGCCAGCATTCAACTTGGGCTCGGCGTGGCCGTGATATCGTGCTCATGATGGCTACATGACGGGTTTAAATCGCTGGTGTCTTACACTGGGCAGTCTAGCGTCGTCTCCTGCTGTGAAAATGGCCTGACTCCATGCGCCTTGTAAATTGAAGAATTACAGTAGATACAGAAGTCTCTGAGCAGATATTCCTGTCGGTTCTGAATGATGATTAATTACTGTCTTCGCAATAATATCAAATCACTTTGAAGATTGGCAGAAAATTGCATGTATTTATTATGAGTCTTTGATTGATATAAAGTCAGATTTTCTTCTGCTAATTGTTACATGCTGATACCAAGAGGACAAATCTGTTTTACATACATGTAGGCTTTATTGCCTTGAGCTGATAGCCATGCTTAATATAAGACTATTATCACAATATCACAAGACAATGTCTTATACAGTTAGTGGAGCTAATCGTGGTAGGGTCAGAGGGATTAGGGGTGGGGGGTGGGGGGTGAGACAGGGGCATCGGGCTGTTTTAATAACTGGGTCTGCTCGGGAGATTGTGGTTTAATGTGTGGACACTTGATAGCGAATTGTGTTCGCTTGACGAGTGAGGTACCGTGAACTGGCCGTTTGCTCCAGGCAGGGGTCTGTGCGCCACTTCCGATATTACTTGCGATCTCATTAATTATTCATAGCACAGCCGTCTGCTCACTCAGTAAAACTTTTCGCAGCGTTGTAACACTATGTACGGCACATACATGTAGTCCAATGTTTTTAGGGATGGAACAGCCACATACTGGGCTAAACTGAGGAAATGGGGGGGGGGGGGGTGAGTGAGGAATGGGGGAGGGCTGGGGGAGAGATTTGGGGAGGGGGGGGAGATAGGCTGAAGCAGTACGCGATCACGCACAACGCTAATTGACACTGGCCCATTTGTAAATATGCCCCTGATAGTTCATATTGGGCTCGATGTTCCGCAGACAAACCTGTAGTATCTCTTAACATTTCACCTTCGAGGATCCGAGTCAAGAACTCGCATGGCCAGAGTGATTGACCGACCGATTGTCGGCCAATCCTCTGTAACTCACGCTATAATCCTCGTTGCCTTCACTCTCTGATACAAACAGATCAAGATCGCAACATGCCAGTTTTCCAAGACGAAGGTATGTTTGTAAAACTTGTTATTTGCGTAATGCAGTTGTACAGGTATTTCTTTTTTTTTCCCTGTCCATTGCCTTTTGTCAGTAATATTGAGGATCACATGCAGGTAACTATTTTTTACATGTATGTCCCTAATGGATGCTGAAATTGAAACCAAAGCCCCAAAGTGCCCAAATTAAGAGGAATTTAATCTGATTAATTTAGCGTTGAAAATATGTGATTTAATATTGTACCTTATTCAGTCTCTATCTTCGTCATTAAGTTGCATATTTAGTGTAATATTAGCTATCTATAGTGCCACAATTTCTCATTTTAATCCCAAATTATAGGGCTGAAAAGGGTGCCAAAATGATAAAGCTGTATTTGACCCTGATGTTGATTGTATTGGCTGTATTAAACACGCCGGTGAAGTTTGCTTGTGTGCATGGTAAGGGGTGAATTTCGAAGAGAGTTGTTTTATTTGAGCATCACTTTGCTGGCAGGCAAAGGGTCAATTAAATATGTTAGATTTCGTGTTGTTTTGGTTATATCTTAATTATCGGAACATTTATTCAAGTTCTATATTAAAAGACTTAATTGCAACCTTAATTGTTATATCTGAGATTTGATTGAGTGTGTGTTAGGCCATAGACCTCTTAAGTTTACTTTTCACAAGTTACATATCCTGAGTAATTATACGGCCATAATTGGCTGATACAAATGCAGATAATTGCTTACAATTGCTTACACCTGTCAGATGGAAGTGAAAAATCATGTTTTTAAACATAATGGACACTTGTAATGGTGCTTTACAATGAAGACTATAGTTTTAAGTGAAATGAAAAAATTAAAAAAGAAAGAAATAAACAAGATTCGCTTTTAAGGCATACTAAACCTATTCAAACCCTCTATTTTATGCATGTTTTTCAACAATGTTCAGAAATTTTCTAGAAATGACTTCATCAGAGAACTTAATCTGAAATATTAGTCTTTATCTATATATTAACAAAAAAAAACCCCAAGCATATCAAGTACCCTTTAATGCTTGATTTGTAAATCAATACTTTGAGAAGTCTAACAAATGAGTGGATGATGTAAAACCACGGATTTCATTGGTTAATAGCAGTAGTTTATATGTTCTGAGGCCAATTCCACAAAGCCGTTTATGACTTCTGGAGCCAGTTGTTCAAATGTGTATTGTAGTTAAGTCAGGCTTAAATCTAAATACCAGTCTTATCCTTATACAAAGTAAACGACACTTTAGTCTGGACTAAAGTTATTACGGAGCCTAAGTCCTATTACATGTTTGAACTACTGGGCACAGGGCCCGGTTGTTGAAAACTGATTTAAGACTTAATACCAGATTAAACGTTAAGACAAGTCTTCAATTTTTTACTTAGCCCTAAAATAATTGTGTAACAGTATACTAAATATGAACTAAATCTGCTGCTTTTATACTCTGACTTTGGAAAACTATATTGGCTGCAGACTTGGGCTAAAATCTTAGATATAAAATATGATAGGGATCATACTGCGACACAACATGTTTATTTATTTATTTACATAGGTGTTTATTTATTTACATAGGTGTATATTTATTTACATAGGTGTTTATTTATTTACATAGGTGTATATTTATTTACATAGGTGTATATTTATTTAAATAGGTGTTTATTTATTTACATAGGTGTATATTTATTTACATAGGTGTTTATTTATTTACATAGGTGTATATTTATTCAATTATTGTTTTATGCCATCCTCAAGGATTTTCACTTGTACAGCATGACAGTGGTTGGTTTTATTGGTGGGTGGGGGTGGGGGGGGTGGGGGGGGGGAGGGGGGAGACTGGAGGGCCTCGCATTATACATCATTAACCTTGAGCAAGTACATGTACTTGACGACCGAAAGTGTGGTAAAGTAAGTGAGAGTTGGTCAGGTAACTTGTAAAGGTATTTTTCTATCTCAAGTGTGCTCTTGATTTCCTGGTAAAAGGGGATTTAAGCTGAGTTTCTAATATCTTCTCCCCATTTTTTGATGAACTGATTGGGTAACCATCTAACACACTGTAATAGCCATTTGTTGTTGGGAAATATTTGACTAGTCCAAACAGTAGATAGTCATAATTGTCTAAGAATAACTTAGCTTGCTTTAGCCTGGTTTATTTGGTGGGATGTTGTATTGGTATTCGATACAAGATACTGCTTGTATCTTCTCACTGTACAGCTAGTGCACTGTCTGCCTGCCACAGGTTTCCTTATGGTGCACCTGTAAATTATTAAATCGAGGCAGGCAGGTTGTGGAAGTTTGGAATTGATTTGGTCCGCATTATTGTCACTTTTTGCACAATCTATTGGTAATAATATTGTACATGTTTAGCCAGCAGGGTGATAGCTTATAGCAGGATAGAAGCCTTGTAGGAGTGTCCTGGGAACTTGCCAGTTGTTTGATTTTGGTCCACCTGTGAATTACATGTAAGTGGAGACAAGCAAGGTGTGGATGGTTGTGATTTTATTTGAATTGTAACTTTTCCTACAGTCCATTAACAATAATAATGTACACATTCAGTTGGGTGGTTACAACATTTAGCTTGTGGAAGGCTAGAAGGCTTGTAAGAGTGTGCTAGTAGCCTGCCAGTGGTATGCTTTTGGTACACTTATGGGAGAATGACAGACATGTTGTAGAAGGTTGATGGTAGTTGCATGGTCACTATATCCAAGGTCCTGTAATACTGCTACACCGTGAGCTGGGCAATAGTGGAATGCTAGAAACCTTGTAAGAGTGTGCTAGTAGCCTGCCAGTGGTATGCTTTTGGTACACTTATGGAAGGATGACAGACATGTTGTAGAAGGTTGATGATAGCTGAATCGTCACTATATCCATAGTCCTTTAATACTGCTACAACCGTGAGCTGGGCAGTAGTGGAATGCTAGAAGCCTTGTAAGAGTGTGCTAGTAGCCTGCCAGTGGTATGCTTTTGGTACACTTATGGAAGGATGACAGACATGTTGTAGAAGGTTGATGATAGCTGAATGGTCACTATATCCATAGTCCTGTAATACTGCAACACCGTGAGCTGGGCAATAGTGGAATGCTAGAAACCTTGTAAGAGTGTGCTAGTAGCCTGCCAGTGGTATGCTTTTGGTACACTTATGGAAGGATGACAGACATGTTGTAGAAGGTTGATGATAGCTGAATGGTCACTATATCCATAGTCCTGTAATACTGCAACACCGTGAGCTGGGCAATAGTGGAATGCTAGAAACCTTGTAAGAGTGTGCTAGTAGCCTGCCAGTGGTATGCTTTTGGTACACTTATGGAAGGATGACAGACATGTTGTAGAAGGTTGATGATAGCTGAATCGTCACTATATCCATAGTCCTTTAATACTGCTACACCGTGAGCTGGGCAGTAGTGGAATGCTAGAAGCCTTGTAAGAGTGTGCTAGTAGCCTGCCAGTGGTATGCTTTTGGTACACTTATGGGAGAATGACAGACATGTTGTAGAAGGTTGATGATAGCTGAATGGTCACTATATCCATAGTCCTTTAATACTGCTACACCGTGAGCTGGGCAGTAGTGGAATGCTAGAAGCCTTGTAAGAGTGTGCTAGTAGCCTGCCAGTGGTATGCTTTTGGTACACTTATGGAAGGATGACAGACATGTTGTAGAAGGTTGATGATAGCTGAATCGTCACTATATCCATAGTCCTGTAATACTGCTACACCGTGAGCTGGGCAGTAGTGGAATGCTAGAAGCCTTGTAAGAGTGTGCTAGTAGCCTGCCAGTGGTATGCTTTTGGTACACTTATGGAAGGATGACAGACATGTTGTAGAAGGTTGATGATAGCTGAATCGTCACTATATCCATAGTCCTGTAATACTGCTATACCGTGAGCTGGGCAGTAGTGGAATGCTAGAAGCCTTGTAAGAGTGTGCTAGTAGCCTGCCAGTGGTATGCTTTTGGTACACTTATGGGGGAATGACAGACATGTTGTAGAAGGTTGATGATAGTTGTATGGTCACTATATCCGTGGCCCTGTAATACTGCAACACCGTGAGCTGGGCAGTAGTGGAATGCTAGAAGCCTTGTAAGAGTGTGCTAGTAGCCTGCCAGTGGTATGCTTTTGGTACACTTATGGGGGAATGACAGACATGTTGTAGAAGGTTGATGATAACTGAATGGTCACTATATCCGTGGCCCTGTAATACTGCAACACCGTGAGCTGGGCAATAGTGGAATGCTAGAAGCCTTGTAAGAGTGTGCTAGTAGCCTGCCAGTGGTATGCTTTTGGTACACTTATGGGAGAATGACAGACATGTTGTAGAAGGTTGATGATAGCTGAATGGTCACTATATCCGTGGTCCTGTAATACTGCAACACCATGAGCTGGGCAATAGTGGAATGCTAGAAGCTCTGAAATATTGTGCTAGTAGGCTGCCAGTGGTATGCTTTTGGTACACTTATGGGAGAATGACAGACATGTTGTAGAAGGTTGATGATAATTGTATGGTTACTATATCCATGGTCGTGTAATGTCCACCAGCTACACTGTGAGCTGGTGGATTTGCGGAATGGTGGTAGACAGGTTAAGACTTGGGTTTGTTGTATTCATGTACATGCATGTATTCACTTTGTGATAGGCCACTATATGTTTGCTACATACACACCTTCACCGCCTTCACCAGAATGGAAGAAGCCTGCTAAGGGTGTTGTTGTAGCCTGTCAGGGGTTTGCTTTTGGTCAGGCTTTTGGTAGTAGACAGGTTGAAATGGTTGGATTGGTTGTATACTTGTACATTGTCAAAAAAGGCAATCAAGGTCATTATTGCAGATCTTGCAGTTGATGGAGAGTTTACAGACTGAAAATTATGATACACATGCTCCCAGTGGCCTACCTGAAAACTTCGCTTCCAAGACATTCTGAAAAAATGTAGTAGGGGAGTTTCGAGTTTAAATTTTTTATCACAAAAAATTAAAATAGTCCTACTATATCTTGGGACCTGTCAAAAATTTAAGCAAGTATTTTCTTATCATATTTAGTAACGTGAGCATGTGAAAAAAAATTTCACTAAACAGTAATGTAGAGATTTAATCTAATTTAAAACAATGGAAAAAAATTGTGGAACTGAACAATTAAGTCATTTACTGGTAATACAGCTGGAATGACAAAAGAGTTAGATCTAAAAAAATACAGAAAAAGTTCGAATTCGAAACTCCCCTATTGTACTTACATGTGTACAGTGTACGTTTGTTGTACCCAGGGGAAAATAACGGCTCCTCATGAAATTTGTCTGGTGGATCAAGGCTCTTGGGGTTAAGACATGGAGTCATATGAATTATTGATTTTGAATTGAAGCCCTCTACACAACTGGTGGTTTTCTGTGATGGTATTTGAACTGGAAAACAGGGATTTACAGAGTGGAAAACTGTGTAGAAAAAGCTCTCCAAAGGGCTTATCTAAAGGATTCAGGAATACCAGACAAAAATATGAGCCGCAAACTGAAAGGAGTTTAAACTGACTGGAGCATTAGCAATGCAGTGAGAAACAAATGTATATCAGTGTAGAATAAGTGTTCATGTAGAAGGAACATAGCGGCTGGCTCATATTTGACTGTAAACTTATGGGCATGACTGGAAAGTACGTGACAGGCTCCCATGCAGTAGTGTGCATTTCTTCCCCGTCATGCTAGCAGAAGTGCCCAATGGCTTTCCTCTGCAAGAATTCAACCGTAAGTTATTGTTATTTTCCTGAAGTTTGGCATTTTTCCGTGCTGTGACGCAATGTGGTTGTCTCACGTTTAACATTTTTCCGTGCTATGACACAATGTGGTTGCCTTAGGTTTAGCATTTTTCCGTGCTGTGACACAATGTGGTTTCCTCAAGTTTAGCATTTATCCGTGCTATGACACAATGTGGTTGTCTCAAGTTTAGCATTTTTCCGTGCTGTGACACAATGTGGTTGTCTCAAGTTCAGCATTTATCCGTGCTGTGACACAATGTGGTTGTCTCACGTTTAGCATTTTTTCGTGCCGTGACACAATGTGGTTGTCTCAAGTTTAGCATTTTTCCATGCTGTGACACAATGTCGCTGCCTCAGGTTTAGCATTTATCCGTGCTGTGACACAATGTGGTTGTCTCAAGTTCAGCATTTATCCATGCTGTGACACAATGTGGTTGTCTCAAGTTTAGCATTTTTCCGTGCTGTGACACAATGTGGTTGTCTCAAGTTTAGCATTTGTCCGTGCTGTGACACAATGTGGTTGTCTCAAGTTCAGCATTTTTCCATGCTGTGACACAATGTCGCTGCCTCAGGTTTAGCATTTGTCCGTGCTGTGACACAATGTGGTTGTCTCAAGTTCAGCATTTATCCGTGCTGTGACTCAATGTGGTTGTCTCAAGTTTAGCATTTTTCCGTGCTGTGACACAATGTGGTTGTCTCAAGTTTAGCATTTTTCCGTGCTGTGACACAATGTGGTTGTCTCAAGTTCAGCATTTATCCGTGCTGTGACACAATGTGGTTGTCTCAAGTTTAGCATTTTTCCGTGCTGTGACACAATGTGGTTGTCTCAAGTTCAGCATTTTTCCATGCTGTGACACAATGTGGTTGTCTCAAGTTTAGCATTTATCCGTGCTATGACACAATGTGGTTGTCTCAAGTTTAGCATTTATCCGTGCTCTGACACAGTGTGGTTGTCTCAAGTTTAGCATTTTTCCGTGCTGTGACACAATGTGGTTGTCTCAAGTTCAGCATTTTTCCATGCTGTGACACAATGTGGTTGTCTCACGTTTAGCATTTTTTCGTGCCGTGACACAATGTGGTTGTCTCAAGTTTAGCATTTTTCCATGCTGTGACACAATGTGGTTGTCTCAAGTTTAGCATTTGTCCATGCCGTGACACAATGTGGTTGCCTCAAGTTTAGCATTTTTCCATGCTGTGACACAATGTGGTTGTCTCAAGTTTAGCATTTTTCCGTGCTGTGACACAATGTGGTTGTCTCAAGTTTGGCATTTTTCCATGCTGTGACACAGTGTGGTTGTCTCAAGTTTAGCATTTATCCGTGCTATGACTCAATGTGGTTGTCTCAAGTTTGGCATTTTTCCGTGCCGTGACACAATGTGGCTGATACTGATCATGATGATCCACCCGACAGGTTCACTGAAGAGGTTTTTGTGAAGGTTGATAAATTTCTTGTCAGAGAGAATGTAGATGTTGGCATTAAAAGTATCATTTTAAGGCCTTAATGTGCTTCTGAATGTATGTTTTTACATCTTTAGGTAAAATAAAGTGTTTAACTCATGAGTTTGATTTTCAAGCTGATGGTGGTTGATGTTTTGGAAAAGGGGCATAAATTTTCTTGATAATTTAGCAGCTCTCAAACAGTACAGCTCAGAAATAGCTTTCTGAAGTGAAAGGTCAAGAATAGATGTATTCCGCTTATTGAAAACTTGTTGACGATGGGGTTAAACAACTTTCAAATAAATATAATGAAACATACAGTTATATGTAGAAGCTATAACTTTGCGGTACTGAGGTGTCTTGTGTTAACTAGATCAGCACAGCAATTTTAATGAGGCAGTATTATCAATATTTTACCTATAAATATAGACCTACAATCAATTACTCAGTCAGTCAGAATTTTAAAGCCTAGACTCATGATCTGTGATTCGACACAGTTATCTGTACTATATTAGCCACAGAAACACTGTTTGCTTATCTCAAACCAAGCACCCCATTTCACTCAGAGTTAACAGTATTTTTCCCCTGCGTCTACCTGTATCAAATCCTGCACGGAAGTCTTGGGGCATATCCCTTGTCGATTCAGCCTGATGCAGGCGGTCATGACTGCTTTATTGGTATGTGTACCTACTGGTAGGAAGAAACCAAAACAGGTACACCAGTGGTACATTGTTGCTATCGTCCTGCTAGCCACATCACTGGAGTAGTCACTCTTTTTAGCCTTCATGGTGCATTCTGGGATCATAATTACCCGATAGCTGCGTGATGGAGGATGAAAATGTGCCACTGTGTTGGTTCAATTCTCAATACGATGGCAGTCGAGGTGGGATACGCATCAAGACACACATTAGGCATCGGTTCAAACCCGGTCTTGGTCAGGAAATTCGTAGATTTCTCTGTTATTGCTGTTTAAGGTGCCATGATGACCATAAGCTGTTTGGGCAGCCTGACCTTTCCTTGAAGACCACTTGTCTTCCACCAGTGTGGTGTGCAATTGTCTTTGCCTCACCGTTTGGGGAAGTTGACATTGACTTGCCTGTTTCCTCCTCCCATAAAACTGAAACACTGAGTATGGCACTAAACAGCAATCTAATAAATCAGAGTAAATAAGTATTCTGATAAAGGTCTTAATAACTTGTTTCATGTACTTGGAGCTCATAAAGGTTTTACCTTTATGAAGTGCAGTAGGAGTTGAAAATTCGCACCCCAATTCACATCTTTTTAACAATAAAAGGGTGGCAAATTTCAATATTTTAGGGTAATGTCTTCATGGGTAACTTGTAGAAGTTAGTTGTAGAAAATTTAAATAATGTAAGGTGAGTTAAACTTCTTGACATTAGGAAAGTAGTTGTATGATTTAACTATTTGGCATGTTATGGTGGTAGTCTTTGTTTATCCATGGCCGACATCAGTAACCATGGTAACGCGGCCACACTTCTTGTTTGCAGTCACGAAATTCACCTTGAACCCTTTGCAGATGCACAGATTTTTCAGCACCGAGAATAGAGTGATAATCGTGAAGATCGAACACGCCATCACAGAATCAGGTAACCCATAGCAACGTTGTGCTATGTAGATTTACGCCACCCCCATCTCTGTTTCTCTTTGTATTTACCTTGACCTTTCTTGTTGCCTTGACCTTTCCTATTCTACTATGGCCTTGACATTTCCATGCTAATTGTGAATTTTCTTTGTTGTCAGTGACCCTTACTGGTTAATCTTGAAATTTTCCTGTTGACCTTGACCTTTTCTGCTAACCTTGACCTTTCCTTGTTAGCCTTAACCCCTTCTTTCTCAATCTGTGATCTGGCACATCTGAATGTTTTGACTGATCACTACAAGTCAGTTTGTATCTGATACATACTTACTTGTCACTCTGTGCTAGTTTGAAACCCTGCATCCTTTCCCATTGGTACTTGTGTCTTGGCTAAATTAGTCCTTGCCCTTTGTACTCCATGTCTCCTATCCTCACAACTCCATGTCTCCTACCCTTACAACACCTGGTTCATGACTTTGACATCATGGTAACTTCATTGCCTGTGTTAAATGATCTTATTCCTTTCGTCATTATTCAAGTGGATTTTAACCAATAATATATTTTATGAGGACAGTGACACTTGATCCCTGTCAGAATATTTTGGAAAATTTGGAAAATTGGTGTGGACGGTGGTGTGTTTCGGTTTCTGTTTTCATTATTGTGACTGTCTTTGGTGATAATTTCACCCTTTACAACAATTTAAAAAAAAGGAAAAAAAACCCAAAAACCTATTGATTTCAGATGGTTAAATGGGACACAGATGTTGACAGGAAACTAGGAGTACAGTGTAATATTTGGCCTAATCCATGCAAGTACACCTTGATACTGTTTTCTCTCTAGGTGCATAGGCCTCAGTCGTGTAGTAACCGGTACACAAGTACATGCACATGTACACAAATACATGTAACTCCGTGCCAGCATATTACCCATTGTACCGGTTAATTGCTATATGGTGTTAGCAGGTTTAAATGACAAATCTGTACAAAAAGCGCTTACATCTTACATTTACTGAACATCTTTATCATGCTCAATCAACTTTTTCTCTTCTATGACCTTTTTCTTTCCATCTGTAGCTTTCACCATTAATGTCTGTAAGAATTGACCTTTGTTGTTGTCCTTGACCTTTGTTGTTGTCCTTGGCCTTTGTTGTTGCCCTTGACCTTCCTATTGTCCTTGACCTTATTATAGCCCTTTACCCCCTCCATGAGGACCTCTGACCTTTCTGTGACTTTTATCTTAATACATAGCCTTTTCTTGTATATGAGCTTGTATGAACTGCATGAGCATTGATATTTTTAAAATAGTGATGTTGTGTATTTAGTGCCATTTTCTGTTGGTGAAGTACAATCGTACTACACATATGTTGTACATGTAAATGTTTATCCCTGATTATTGTCCCCCTAATCATGCCAGTCGATGCCTGCATGGGATTGTCACCTATTAATGTTTAAAGTATAAAAATTTCTATAAAGCTTTTCGGTACCTACCCAGTATCTGGAAAATAATTTCTGAAAATTTATGTGTGAGGTCTTTGAGGAGACGCCTGGACCGGCCTACAGATTGCCGTTAACATCACTGGATTTTTAACCATGGTGCGAGAGGGCTGGTAAATTACTACTGTTTAAGATTCACATGAATAAATCCCTAATTTACTTGTAGGTAAATTAACAAGAGGCTGTATTTCACTGGTTACGTGTGACCATTTACCAGCTACCACACTGTCGTCCTTGCTCTGGCTAATTTGCTGTCAGGACATGCTATAAACATGTATGCTGAATTCTGTTATATCAGTTCTTTCCATTATCATGGCCATATCTAGAGCCATTTTGGCTCTGGAATATGTCTGGGCTCCCAATCTGTAACTATTTGTGAACTAACAAACAAATTGAAGAAGCGTATATTGGTTTTAATACCAAGAAAAAGTTATGTTTTCGTACAAACTTCTTTCAATCATAGACTTTAATGCTCTCAGAAAGCGTCATTATGAGTCGCATTTTATAATGTTTCTTTATGCGCATGTCCACAATGTCTGACCGAACCTTTAAAATGTGGGATCAGAGTTAACGACAGGTGTTGTGTCTTAACTTGATCAGCACGGCAATTTCATTGAGGCAGCAATAGATACATTCAGCTTATTGAAAGCTTGCTGACCATGGGGTTAAACAACTTTCATATAAATATAACGAATCATACAGTTATATGTAGAAGCTGTGACTTTGCGGTACTGAGGTGTCTTGTGTTAACTAGATCAGCACGGCAATTTTAGTGAGGCAGCATTATCAATATTTTACCTATAAATATAGACCTACAATCAATCACACAGTCAGTCAGAGTTTTAAAGCCTAGACTCATGATCTGTGGCTCAACCGTCAAGTGCCTGTACTATATTAGCCACAGAAACGCTGTTTGCTTATTTCAGACCAAGCACCCCTTTTCGCTCAGAGCTAGCAGTTAACGTTTTTAACAGAGTTACCGTTCAATATTCTTCTAGGTAATTTGTCCTGATCGTATTGTGTTTTTAGAGTTTTGGATGATACTACTGAAATCAGGTAAATGTAGGTGATATAACCTATCATGCCAGTAGTGAATGTTGTATGGTCATATTGATATATGGATTAAGTCAGTGTTTGCAGTTTGCCTAAAACCAGTTATAAGGATAAAAAGTTAGAAAGTTAAGTTAGAGGGATAAAAACTTGCAGTAGATAGAGATCCTGTATATTCATCCAAGCTGTTTCATCATTAAAGAGATCCTAAGGCTGACTTTCACGAATGAATGATTTATTTATTTGATTGGTGTTTTACACCGTCCTCAAGATGACCAGCATTATGGTGGGAGGAAACCAGGGGGAAACCCACGATCATCCACAGGCTCTTAATAATACGATATAAATAGCTCTGAAGCTTATGCTAACAAATGTTTTTTTTCTGCTTCCAGCTGTTATATAATACATAAAGCTCATTTACCGTAATACAATCCATAAAGACTCTTTAGAATAAGCCAGGTGCTATGAATGAATGGGCTATGTGGAATGTAACTCTGTAGTATTGTTCAGGTGCCTGTCAACATGTGTATTAAACAGCTGGTATAATTTGCCAGTAGTATGGACGATCTTCCCACTCATCAGTTGTATTTCACAAACAAGGTGAAGTGTGTCCAGTAATTGCAGTTACACTCAGCTACGTTACTATATGTAGCCCTAATGATGGGAATTGGACAGTTGTTTACATTGAAAACTGATCAGAGGACGTAGAAGACAATAATTGGAAGGAAAAAAGAAGTTGATACGAATGTGTGAAACAGTATTTATTTATTTGATTGGTGTTTTACACCGTACTCAAGAATATTTCACTTATACGACGGCCGCCAGCATTATGGTGGGAAAAAACCGGGCAGAGCCCGGGGGAAACCCACGAACATCTGCAGGTTGCTGGCAGGTTGCTGGCAGACCTTCCCACGTACGGCCGGGTGAACCAGTAAGTGCTGTGTATATATATATATATATATATATATATAAAAATAAGGTATGTCCATATACTAACAAGAACAACTATATATATATGTATATAGTTGTTCTTGTATATATATATATATATATATACATGTAGCTGTTCTTGTTAGTATATGGACATACCTTATTTTTATATCAGTAATACCCATGTTAAGAACAGGTATTCAGGCTTAAAATACTGGCTGTTGTATGTTTATGAAAGGGTTATTATGCAGCAAGCTGGCATCCTTGAATCTCACAGGCTGTGAGGAGATCAGTCCATCAATCTCACAGTAAGGCTGTGAGATCAGTCCATCAATCTCACAGTAAGGCTGTGAGATCAATCCATCAATCTCACAGTAAGGCTGTGAGATCAATCCATCAATCTCACAGTAAGGCTGGCTTCCTTCATTGTTAATCAGATGTGACGTATTTAAGTTATCTCCCCCTGAACCATTCTACGTGTACGGTATATACCTGTGCATTTATTGAATTTAACACAACGCAACATAAACATGTATGCGTAAGTGTCGGCCCGAATTAAATCTCTTTTCAGTCACCAACCGTTAGGCTTGCCTATAGACAAAACTTATGTATAATTTATGCACCGTGATTACATGTATTTGTTAATGATTATAAAACTACAAGGACTGGTGACAGTTGCCGTCAAAACTGTCAGGGTAAAAACAGAAATTCAGTTCAATTAGGAACCTTAATAATTATCAACGATATCAATTTACATCAACTCGCCGTTTGCCCTGGACACCTTTCAGGGAGTCTTCTGTGAAACTGTAAATGGTAACAGAGTGGATTTAGTGTGACTACATTAAAAGAGGAAGTTGCTTGGCATTCAGAATGAAGGGGATAGTGCAACAACTGGTTGACCCATAACAGTATAATGACTCAGACAGGGCAACTTACTTGCCTTTGGTGAGGCATCTCAGTGCAGCAGCACTATATAAAAGAGGCGTGGAGATCTGTCCTGCGACAAGGAGGCACATTAGATGCACTCTATGGATTCCTTTGTCCTATAACTGAAAAATTGTTATGTAAGACGTTGAACCCCAAGCACTCACTCACTCAGTGTGACCACATGTATGCTTATTTACCACTTCAAACTTTTCAACTGCCTCTTCAACCAATATTGCAGCATTCCGTGAGAACTATGGGGTGTAGAAAAATAATTCGCACAATTTTATTACTCTTGTATCTTAAGTGACCCAAACAAATAAGTTTTACTCTCATTTTCATAATAAACATATACAAAGTGGTTTAGTGGTTGAAAAGATGGAAGATTGACCATATACAGGCCATGATGGATATAAAGATGGATTGAAGTTTTATGAATTGTATGTTGGGGAGAAATTGGCAGAAAGTGGAAGTTACTGTGGAGAAAGAGAGGAAGTTTATGTAAGAGTTCAAATGTTGTATGTTGGGGAGAAATTGGCAGAAAGTGGAAGTTACTGTGGAGAAAGAGAGGAAGTTTGTGTAAGAGTTCAAATGTTGTATGTTGGGGAGAAATTAGCAGAAAGTGGAAGTTACTGCGGAGAAAGAGAGAAAGTTTGTGTAAGAGTTCAAATATTGTATGTTGGGGAGAAATTGGCAGAAAGTGGAAGGTACTGTGGAGAAAGAGAGGAAGTTTGTGTAAGAGTTCAAATGTTTTAGTATGTTGGGGAGATATTGGCAGAAAGTGGAAGTTACTGTGGAGAAAGAGAGGAAGTTTATGTAAGAGTTCAAATGTTGTATGTTGGGGAGATATTGGCATAAAGTGGAAGTTACTGCGGAGAAAGAGAGAAAGTTTGTGTAAGAGTTCAAATGTTGTATGTTGGGGAGATATTGGCATAAAGTGGAAGGTACTGTGGAGAAAGAGAGAAAGTTTGTGTAAGAGTTCAACTGTTTTAGTATGTTGGGGAGAAATTGGCATAAAGTGGAAGTTACTGCGGAGAAAGAGAGGAAGTTTATGTAAGAGTTCAAATGTTGTATGTTGGGGAGAAATTGGCAGAAAGTGGAAAGTACTGTGGAGAAAGAAAGAAAGTTTATGTAAGAGTTCAAATGTTTTAGTATGTTGGGGAGAAATTGGCAGAAAGTGGAAGGTGCTGTGGCGAAAGAAAGAAAGTTTATGTAAGAGTTCAAGTGTTTTAGTATGTTGGGGGGAAATTGGTAGAAAGTGGAAGTTACTGTGGAGAAAGAGAGGAAGTTTATGTAAGAGGTCAAATGTTGTATGTTGGGGAGAAATTGGCAGAAAGTGGAAGGTACTGTGGAGAAAGAGAGGAAGTTTATGTAAGAGGTCAAATGTTGTATGTTGGGGAGAAATTGGCAGAAAGTGGAAGTTACTGTGGAGAAAGAGAGAAAGTTTATGTAAGAGGTCAAATGTTGTATGTTGGGGAGAAATTGGCAGAAAGTGGAAGGTACTGTGGAGAAACAGAGGAATTTTATGTAAGAGTTCAAATGTTTTAGTATGTTGGGGGAAATTGGCAGAAAGTGGAAGGTGCTGTGGAGAAAGAGAGGAAGTTTGTGTAAGAGTTCAGATGTTGTATGTTGGGGAGAAATTGGCATAAAGTGGAAGTTACTGTGGAGAAAGAGAGGAATTTTATGTAAGAGGTCAAATGTTGTATGTTGGGGAGAAATTGGCATAAAGTGGAAGTTACTGTGGAGAAAGAGAGGAAGTTTATGTAAGAGGTCAAATGTTGTATGTTGGGGAGAAATTGGCAGGAAGTGGAAGGTACTGTGGAGAAACAGAGGAATTTTATGTAAGAGTTCAAATGTTTTAGTATGTTGGGGGAAATTGGCAGAAAGTGGAAGGTGCTGTGGAGAAAGAGAGGAAGTTTATGTAAGAGTTCAAATGTTTTAATATGTTGGGGAGAAATTGGCATAAAGTGGAAGTTACTGTGGAGAAAGAGAGGAATTTTATGTAAGAGGTCAAATGTTGTATGTTGGGGAGAAATTGGCAGAAAGTGGAAGTTACTGTGGAGAAAGAGAGGAAGTTTATGTAACATTTCACCCTTGATGTGACATGCTTTATTTGAGTTTCCGAGCTGTTTCAAATGTTTGACAACTGTCTGGGAGATTAAAGCATACGTGGTAGAGACAGTTGTCTGGAAAAAACTCAAATCAGCCTGACAAGCTAGAGACTGGAACGTAGCAAGCTGCCAAAGTCTACCTGGGGATGTGGATCTAACATATAGCCATCTGCACGCGCAGTATTTGGTCCTTGGCAGTGTCAGTTAAGTGAGACAAGTTAAGCTACAGACAGTTATTGTGGCCAATAATGTGGCCGATGTAATCGTCATTAGAATCTGTGTGTGTAAAGTACATGACCGATCGTTGAGATACGTACAAATTACGCGTAAATTTAAGTGAAAGCAGGATCCCAGTGCAACAGTCTCTGCACAGGGACGTCGCCTGCTGGTCCCCCTGGGGAAATCAGCAAATGTGGGCTGAGTGAAGTGTGTCAATATGACCAGCTATACCCGGAGGAGGCTGTGCGCTTGTTGTGAGGGTCTCACGAGTGACGGATGCAGGCAGTTCTTCTCGTCTGTCACAGGCTGTCAGTTTTACTAGATGGGCTTCAAAAACCAGAATGGTGATAAGATCAAACAAAGTTGTAGCAAGTTTAACCCATGTCAGCACTTAGTTTTATTTTATTTTGTGTGTCTTTTTTCTGCTGTTTACCTCATCATTGATAATGGCCTCTTTATTGCTATGCCATCAGAGTTCAGATTTGGACAGATTGGAAAGGATTAAATCTCGCAGCTCAGATTGTGCTGGCCCATTTATGGGATGACTGGAAAATGGGATACAGCATGATTTAACAACCTGTAAAATATTTTTTTTTTAACTTTTAAAATTGTCATATTATCATATAAACTACCCACTCATTAAAGAGTGAAGTAAGAGTTGGTGCATTGATTGAGTGATGTTTTTCTTTAATGTGAGTGACAGATTGAATTACACATATGTGTGAGCAGCAGACATAATCTTGCAATTTTTAATTTTTGTAGACCGTTTATTTTTAGACTGTGCTCTCAGTTTTAGGTGTGTAAAAAATTGTGAAATGCCCTGAGCTTTTGTGCAGGTCCGTGGTGATGATCGGGTGTCTAGATCAATACAGTGAAAATCATTTTGTAAATAACAAGCAATTTTGATAAATTAATCAATCAAGACTGTTCAAAGAGCTCACCAAGATTAAGGGGAGAAAACTCTTACCACCGTGCTCAGAAGGAACCTGGGCACTGTCTACCCAATCTCTTTCTGGTATTACTAAGGATTTTTGTGACAGTAATAATATTTAATATTTATTTATTTGATTGATATTTAACGTGATGATTAGGACTTGTTTGACTTGCATGAAAGCCATCAGGATTAGGGGTGGAGAAACTGCAGTGCTCCAAGTAAACACAAAGGTTTACAAGATGTTCACTTCTGTAAGTGGCAGAAGCGAGTTCAGAAACATATAATATGTATAAAAAAAATAAAATGTAAAGAGCACTCTTTGTTTACTTCCGACAGCCTTTGTGGTGTAGTTATTAGCACGTAATTCAGTTGATCAGTGACTGTGCCTACATGTATTGATAAACCATTGATCATCACTAAACATACGCTAGCGCAGCGTAATAACCCAGGAGCAACCATGTCAACAGCTAGCCAGGTGCATGTACCTGGCAAACCTATTGGCTTAGAAGTCAACTCCAATTAAACTGTCCAAATGGGTGGACTTTAACATAAGAGGTCTTATAATTCTGAAATACCTGTACACAGTACATGCATGTGTCAAATTGCCTTCAGGTACATGTGCTGTATATGTGACAGTTTTGCTGGTTTTCATGTACATGCGCTGTATAAGTTACAGTTTTGCTGGATTTCAAACACACTTGCTGTATATGTGACAGTTTTGCTGGTCTCCAGGTACATGTGCTGTATATGTGACAGTTTTGCTGGTTTTCAGGTGCATGTGCTGTATAAGTTACAGTTTTGCTGGTCTTCAGGTACATGTGATGTATAAGTTACAGTTTTGCTGGTTTTCATGTACATGTGCTGTATAAGTTACAGTTTTGCTGGTTTTCAGGTACATGTGCTGTATAAGTTACAGTTTTGCTGGTTTTCAGGTACATGTGCTGTATAAGTTACAGTTTTGCTGGTTTTCAGGTACATGTGCTGTATAAGTTACAGTTTTGCTGGTTTTCAGGTGCATGTGCTGTATAAGTTACAGTTTTGCTGGTCTTCATGTACATATGCTGTATAAGTTACAGTTTTGCTGGTTTTCAGGTACATGTGCTGTATAAGTTACAGTTTTGCTGGTCTTCATGTACGTGTGCTGTATAAGTTACAGTTTTGCTGGTTTTCATGTTTTCATGGTTTCTATGACAACTTGGAGAGACCTATTTGCGTAAAACTTAAAGGCCGTAAGTGGAGGGGAGTTTTAAGTGCTGAGGTGTTTTTTAATTAACCTAGTATATATTGCTATGTTAGTTTTCCTTTTAATCTGCCTACAATTTCCATTTCCTGGCATATATATATATATATATATATATATATATATATATATATATATATATATATCTTAGTGTGCACAATTAAGTGTACTTTGTGGGTGGTTTTATAATGGCTGTATTACCTTTTGTACAATGAGCTAAAACAGCACGTAATATAATCGGAAACTTGTCAAACTCATTTCTGCTTTTAACATTTTGGTTCAGCTAAGCTTCATGTACATGTATGTATTCAGTATTTGTTTTTCATGCCCCATTCAGTGTGTGTGTGTGTTCCAAATCACTAAGTGGAAATCTGAAACCTCTAATGCCTTCCTCCTGTGGAATTTATGCGTATATCTATTATGAATATCATGCCAAGCTGATTCCTATGTGTCACTAAAGGTGCAAGCTGAGCTTCATAAAACTGTGCGGATTATTTCTCTACTCCCCATAGATCTCTCTGAATGTTTCGAAATATTGGTGGCAGAATAGATCGAAAAGTCTGAAGTATTAGAGTACATGTGGGCAGCAGACAGGCACTCACAGCAGACAAATATTTCGAAAGGCCATGTGGACCCTTTTAGGTAATCAGGAGTCTTCCATTGAGTATGTCCCTGAGTGGATGTTTATGATGGCTTATAACTAGGCCTACCTGTGAGGTGTTTACCTATTGTGCAAGCACACACAGGCATAAAGAACTGTACCTCACACCTGCATGACCTTGGTGCTCCAAAGTTTAGAAGCTGCCAAGTCTTACTTTACCTGCATGTAAAGTCCATTGTGGAATGGTAATCCACTATAATGTTCTTTCAAAATCAATATAGGTGTTGGATATAAATTTCTAAAGCTTGATGGAAGACAAATCTCTGCCATTATCAGGTTTATGTATGTTCAGTATGGTATGAACATTTACTCTATGTTCATACAACAAGCAAATCTTGACGAATCCAGTTTGGTCTCGCTTCACTTTGTGTTTCGAATAGCAGATACAATCTCTTAAACTCTATGAGCTGAAGTACTAATACGGTTGCCTATTTATGTGCACTGATCAGCAGAATAGCATGTTTGATTAGTGGGCAGACTACAATAATCTTACAGCTGTAGGTGAGCATTGATTACATGATGTGAGACCAACTTCTGAACTCCCCTTTGAACTTCGACTATACATGTAGGTGCCAAAATTTTTTGCAGTTATAAAATAACAATTGGTCGTTACTGTTAATGCTGACATTGTTAGACATATACATGTATGTAATTCTTGCAGAAGCATTGTAATATATACAGGGTGTTAACGACAAGTGTTAAAGACGTAGTGTTACCTGAGATGTACCTGTCACAGGTAACATGCTGA
Source organism: Liolophura sinensis (assembly GCF_032854445.1). Classification (NCBI taxonomy): domain Eukaryota; kingdom Metazoa; phylum Mollusca; class Polyplacophora; order Chitonida; family Chitonidae; genus Liolophura; species Liolophura sinensis. The sequence goes on along the minus strand of NC_088296.1, from coordinate 4,075,457 downwards.
TCGTATGAAGACTCTACTGTTACCATTCACCAGGATATGGTTACAATGTTGAATGTATGTATGTTTTTTTTTTTTTTTTTTTTTTTTTTTGACATCTTTTACAGTGTTTAAGCTCTGCAGGTGTATATTAAAATCTACATGTATGTGGAAGATCTAATTTGCACACCTGCATAAGCCTGGGCCGGGTCACACCCAAGATCTTAAAAAAGGAAGTTGTAATTTCCTTGTTTGGCATTCTGCATTAAGTGGATAGTGAAAGCACTGGTTCATCCCTGTCAGTAAAATATCTCGAGCTTAGGGGCATACTTGCCTTTGGTAAGGGATCTCAGTGAAGCAGCAATAGATAAAAGAGCGGTGGAAATCTGTCCTGCAACAAGGAGGTACGTTACATGCACCATAGGGACTCCTTGGTTGTCATTTGACTGAAAAATTGTTAAGTATGACGTTAAACCCCAAGCACTCACTCACTCAAAGGGAAGGACACCTAAAATCGAATTTGGCCTATGTGCCTTTAGAAAGAAATTTAAGTTTTATTTTTGGTGTTTTTTAAAACAAGTTCTTTTGTTCAGGAATAAAATCACAATCTTCATTTTTTTTCCCCGAAATAATATTGATATCTTTAATTTAGGCCAGTCATGTAGCCCTAACTTTGAAGCTTTAGTGCAATGCCTCAAGTCAGCTGTATGCTTCCCATATTGAGTATATGTAATTTAATTTACCCAGGGCATTAGAGAGTTCCAATCCATCAGCAATAACCCACTCATACAATTACTATATGTGCTGGTGGCTTTTATTCAAGGCTTGAAATTTGGCATGTACATTTAATTTGTGGTTGTTTTTAAATATATAAATTAAACATCATTTTTATTACTTTTGAATTTTTTACTATTGAAAAGTTTGTGATAGATATAGGAATAGAGGCAGCCTTTGTTGTTTTTTTTTCCCTTTAATGATTGCATGCATGTTGTATAGTCTGTTCTGCGAAATCCCTTTTCGTGTGCTCACATAACCAGACAATGTACATGAAGCAGACGTGAGTGCGTAGCTACCACATACGAGGCATGTCAGGAAAATTATCCATCTTCTGTACACTGAGCCTGTCATCTGTACATTAGGCTTGCCTTGTGTACATTAGGCCTGTCTTGTGTACATTAGGCCTGTCTAGTGTACATTAGGCCTGTCTTGTGTACATTAGGCCCGTCTTGTGTACATTAGGCCCGTCTAGTGTACATTAGTCCTGTCTAGTGTACATTAGGCCTGTCTGGTGTGCATTAGACCTGTCTTGTGTGCATTAGGCCTGTCTGGTGTGCATTAGACCTGTCTTGTGTGCATTAGGCCTGTCATCTGTACATTAGGCCTGTCTTGTGTACATTAGGCTTGTCATCTGTACATTAGTCCTGTCTAGTGTACATTAGGCCTGTCTGGTGTGCATTAGGCCTGTCTAGTGTACATTAGGCCTGTCTTGTGTACATTAGGCCTGTCTAGTGTACATTAGGCCTGTCATCTGTACATTAGGCCTGCCTTGTGTACATTAGGCCTGTCTAGTGTACATTAGGCCTGTCTAGTGTACATTAGGCCTGTCTTGTGTACATTGGGCCTGTCTAGTGTACATTCGGCCTGTCATCTGTACATTAGGCCTGTCATCTGTACATTAGGCCTGTCTTATGTACATTCGGCCTGTCATCTGTACATTAGGCCTGTCTTGTGTACATTAGGCCTGTCATCTGTACATTAGGCCTGCCTTGTGTACATTAGGCCTGTCATCTGTACATTAGGCCTGTCTTGTGTACATTAGGCCTGTCTAGTGTGCATTAGGCCTGTCTTGTATACATTAGGCCTACCTTGTGTACATTCGGCCTATCTTGTGTACATTGGGCCTGTCTAGTGTACATTCGGCCTGTCATCTGTACATTAGGCCTGTCTTATGTACATTAGGCCTGTCTTGTGTATATTAGGCCTGTCTAGTTTACATTAGGCCTGTCTTGCATACATTAGGCCTGTCATCTGTACATTAGGCCTGTCTTGTGTACATTAGGCCTGTCATCTGTACACTGGGCGTGTCTTCTGTACACTGGGCCTGTCATCTATGCAGTAGGCCTGTCTTCTGTACACTGGGTCTGTCATCTATGCAGTAGGCCTGTCTTCTGTATACTGGGTCTGTCATCTATGCAGTAGGCCTGTTTTCTGTACACTGGGCCAGTCCTCTGTACACTGGGCCTGTCATCTGTGCAGTGGGCCTGTCTTCTGTACACTGGGTTTGTCGTCTGTGCAGTAGGCCTGTCTTCTGTACACTGGGTCTGTCATCTATGCATTAGGACTGTCTTCTGTACACTGGGTCTGTCATCTATGCAGTAGGCCTGTTTTCTGTACACTGGGCCAGTCCTCTATACACTGGGCCTGTCATCTGTGCAGTAGGCCTCTCATCTGTACACTGCGCCTGTCATCTATGCAGTAGGCCTGTCTTCTGTGCACTGGCTTTGTCATCTGTAATTTTTCACTTACTTGAAGGAAACAATTTTTAATTATCTTGCCTTAGTTACATAGCTTTGTGAAGTTACCGATCATGTTAATTAGTAGATTTTATCAGTAAGTGTCAGTGTGAGAGGCTATAATAGTACCACTCAACAATTTCAGTCTTTTGTTTACAATTTAACAGGGTCATTTCAAGTTTTTATATTAAAAGAGAAGAAAACCTAAAAATTATGCCAAAATCAGTTGAAAGAGTGTCAAAACTTATTTGCAAATATGATCCTTAATATTTTTATGGGATTTTTTTTAAGAGGAAAGGGTATTTGAAAATATTTTTGTATGGTAGGTATTTGGGACCATCTTGAGGTATTTATCCTTGTTGCATAAAAATGTTCTAAATAGGGATGTAATGCTTGTCTAATAAATTTATTTCAATGTAAATTTGTTGTTTATATGGAAACATATGCATTTAACCTAAATTATGATAATATTTATGAACATATTAAAAATATAAATATGATCCAAATTGAGGTTTAATAGAGCTGAAAGAACAAATTCTAGTGCAAAAATATTTATGAAACCAACGTTACACCCTCATTTATGACATTATTAAACAAAGACTATAAATACCAAAAGTTGGCTCCAAATACCTACCATACAAATTTTTAACTGCCTTTTTCCCCTTAAGGAAAAATCAGAAAAAAAATGTTGATGACCACATTTAGGAATAATTTTTCACACTCTTTCATCTGAACTTTTTGTCATTTTTATGTTTTCTCCTCCTTTAAAGGATTAGTGTCGAGATTGGTTATTTATTCATAATTAGCTGCCTGTGTATATATTGTTAAATTGGGTGTAAACAAATACGGGAAAAAAGTGCAGTAATCTGAGTAATATGACATTAAAATCACTAGATATTGAGGCTGGTTCTATGCATTTTTTCCACCAAAAGTCAGTAGTCTCAGCCGAATGACGTCATACAAGTCCAACCTTTACTAGCTGTCATAGCTTCGCCATTTGGTTCAGTGTTAAAAGGCCACACAATTGACAAGAAACGTATTGAGTTTCTCCATGAAATGGTTTTCTGTTCTGCATACGGTTGTGATAACAGGCCATTAAAACAGGCCATCAAAACAGGTCATCGAAGAACCCTGCAGTTAGTTTTTTCAAGTTTCCAGGCGATTTGACCCTCAGAAAAACGTGAATTCACAGCACAAGACAGAAGGATTTTGTACCTACAAGTACCAAACACAGCCAAATATTTGCTGGGCTGGCAGGAGTCTGGATAAGAAATCCTAGGGGGCAGTGAAATTTTAACAGCAGGGAGAAAAATTAGGCCTTAAATATATGTAGATACAACCACATGATGTCTTCCAATGAATGTCGCTTTGACACACACTATCCCATTGGCTGTGTCTCTCCTGTGGACCAATGAGTGAAAGTGTAACAAATTGTGACCTGTGTACAATAACGCAATGGTCGTTTGACAGCTACGGCAATGCTAGTGGTTTCTGACCGGCTACAGAGGACGATTAAAACCGAGGACAATCCAAAACTAATTGTGTTGCTTGACTGCATCAATCAAGAATTCTGACTGGTGTTGAAATACTGTTGTTGATTAAAATTACTCATCAAAGGTGCAAAAACAAGTGACATCATGTTGAATAATGCTTAGGGTAGGTGCAAAGGCAATCTAATGTAGTGACAGTATATCCCCCATTGCTTTAATATCTCATGCAGATTACAACAATTAGCAGCACTCCAGGAAACAAAAAGAAGATTAAACCTACCCTTCATGACTATAACAAGGAAAATTAAACAGTTGTAAGAATGTTTTTTTCAGTATGACCTTGATTAACTGCACGAAAATTAATTCCTGTGAACCTATTTTTGAAGTAATCCACTCGGGGAATAGAATGATGTTTATTTTGAGAAGAGGACAGAAGGAAAGAATAGTAAATATTAAATCTGACATACACACGTAGTATAGGCCTATAGTGTAACACTGGATAATGATATAGCACACCAGTCAGTATTGCCAGTGTGGTTGGAAATGCCTGGACAGCAATCAACTGCAGCGTCTGAAAACTTGGAATCTGAAGTCTGAAGAGAAATGTCAGTGTCATAAATCGAAACTTCAACGTCGTCCACAATGGGTGCAAATTGATACCAATTTCCAGGTTGTATAGGCCAGCTAAACTTGGGTTGGCCATCTATGACGTCACTCACTGAGCTTTACTGGGCGGCCGGCTGGAGATCAGTGAAGGTAGTAAATCTTTTGTTTTTGGTGGATTTAAAGTCAAAATTGCGTTACTCAGAGCCCATTTTGGTAACACACGGTTAAACAGGGTATAACATTTATACTTAGGACAAGTAGCTAAATCTGGACACTAATTCTTTAGTTTAGAAATTCCTGGATGTAGAATGCGGGCTAAATTCTAGATTTTTGGCTCCAACCTTGTTCATATTGAAGAGTATTTACATTGAGCAAATCATATTGCCCATGTTCCGAGTTACCTGTTTTTCTACTTGTTTGTCTACCTGTTCATCTACCTGTTTGTCTACCTGTTCGTCTACCTGTTCGTCTACCTGGTAGGATTGCTTTTACTATACAAGTAAAGCTAATTTCTGTACATCACAATGGCATTTAATTTGGTATACATTGTTTTGTGAAAAAACAAAACAGAATGCAAGACAATGATATGTGCTGTATCAAAGTTTTTCTGAGACATTTTGGACATTGCTCACCCGATTTGTCTGCAATGCCATTCAAGTATATCAAAATGGTTAATTAAAATGCAGTTATGACTGTTGTAGGTTACAAGCTTTTCCTCGTTTTTTAACTCATCAAACGCCTAAATGTTATTTGCGAAATTTTGTGTTTCGACTGAATAATGATCAAACAGGTTTGATCACAACTAAAGCTCTTAATACAGTATTATCAGTTAAAGTCCCATCTCACAAATAAACTGTCAATTAACTCTGACATGTTGCATTATCGATTATTAATTAACTTATGTTTGTCATTATGACAGTTGGATTACTCTAAGCAGGCAAAATGAATCCTAGTTATGATATTAACATTATTGTTTTTGTTTGTAAAAGAGAAATCATGACCAATATGCAATTACAATTTTTTTTTTATTATTTTTTTCTTATTGATTATAGCTAATGAATGAAGTGACTTTGATCTGTATGAACCACACACCAGTACCATCAGTGGATAATTACATAGTTCTGCTATAGAGAGCTCTTCAAACGATTTCATACGTCGATTACATCCACTGGTCTCCCTCCCCGAAGGTTAATTGGGCTTCAAGGGAGATAATTACAGTACAGCCAGTGTAACTTCAACTTCGCCTTGGGCGGGCATGCATTCATACAAGTAGCAGAATGAGAAATCGTGGTACCTCAGAGGCAGACGTTGTTATTCAGTAAAAATCTATAGCCATGGGATGTAAGGGTTTGCTGGCTGTTTGGACATCGAGCCGTGAAGACAGATAAGCATTTTCACGGTACTGAATCATGGTTATAGGTGAATGCTTGGATCGGTTTGTTCTTTGTTTTTGTGCAGGTGAAATCGGAGGTGTGGTTGATTAGGCAATCTGTGATTATGGGTTAGAGGCTATTTGTGGTTACATCATGCTGCATGCAATCGGAAGGCTTCAAGGGGAGCAAGGCTTCGTGGCTGAGCAGTTATGGCGTGATATCTTGATTGCCTGCATTGATTGCAAGAGTTACGGGTTCAAACCCTTCATTGGACAGGAATTTTTCGAGTTTTCCTGATTTCGCTGTTTGATGATGACTATAAAAAAAGTGGCCATCCACTCTCTTGTATTCAGTTTACACAGTCTTGAAGTAATTGACTTCAAGTAAAAGACCAATACTTGTCTTGCACCAATATAGTGTACATATAATGCTTAGCATGAGAGTACCGAATTTGTCTTAAAAGTGCATGTTTTGTGGCATATAAAACCCATAATGCTTATCATGAGGGTACCGAATTTGTCTTAAAAAGTGCATGTTTTGTGGCATATAAAACCCATAATGCTAATCATGAGGGCACCGAATTTGCCCTAAAAAGTGCATGTTTTGTGACATATAAAGCCCATAATGCTAATCATGAGGGTACCGAATTTGCCCTGAAAAGTGGATGTTTTGTGGCATGTAAAACCCATAATGCTAATCATGAGGGTACCGAATTTGCCTTGAAAAGTGCATGTTTTGTGGCATATAAAACCCATAATGCTAATCATGAAGGTACCGAATTTGCCCTAAAATGTGCATGTTTTGTGGTATATAAAGCCCATAATGCTTAGCATGAGAGTACCGAATTTGTCTTAAAAAGTGCATGTTTTGTGGCATATAAAGCCCATAGTGCTAATCATGAGGGTACCGAATTTGCCATAAAAAGTGCATGTTTTGTGGCATATAAAACCCATAATGCTAATCATGAGGGTACCGAATTTGCCCTAAAAAGTGCATGTTTTGTGGCATATAAAGCCCATAATGTTAATCATGAGGGTACCGAATTTGTCTTAAAAAGTGCATGTTTTGTGGCATATAAAACCCATAATGCTTATCATGAGGGTACCGAATTTGCCCTGAAAAGTGCATGTTTTGTGGCGTATAAAGCCCATAATGCTAATCATGAGGGTACCGAATTTGTCTTAAAAAGTGCATGTTTTGTGGCATATAAAACCCATAATGCTAATCATGAGGGTACCGAATTTGCCCTAAAAAGTGCATGTTTTGTGGCATATAAAACCCATAATGCTAATCATGAGGGTACAGAATTTGCCCTGAAAAGTGCATGTTTTGTGGCATGTAAAACCCATAATGCTAATCATGAGGGTACCGAATTTGCCATAAAAAGTGGATGCTTTGTGGCATATAAAGCCCATAATGCTAATCATGAGGGTACCGAATTTGCCATAAAAAGTGCATGTTTTGTGGCATATAAAACCCATAATGCTAATCATGAGAGTACCGAATTTGTCTTAAAAAGTGGATGTTTTGTGGCATATAAAACCCATAGTGCTAATCATGAGGGTACCGAATTTGCCATAAAAAGTGCATGTTTTGTGGCATATAAAACCCATAATGCTAATCATGAGGGTACCGAATTTGCCCTAAAAAGTGCATGTTTTGTGGCATATAAAGCCCATAATGTTAATCATGAGGGTACCGAATTTGTCTTAAAAAGTGCATGTTTTGTGGCATATAAAACCCATAATGCTTATCATGAGGGTACCGAATTTGCCCTGAAAAGTGCATGTTTTGTGGTGTATAAAGCCCATAATGCTAATCATGAGGGTACCGAATTTGTCTTAAAAAGTGCATGTTTTGTGGCATATAAAACCCATAATGCTTATCATGAGGGTACCGAATTTGCCCTAAAAAGTGCATGTTTTGTGGCATATAAAACCCATAATGCTAATCATGAGGGTACAGAATTTGCCCTGAAAAGTGCATGTTTTGTGGCATGTAAAACCCATAATGCTAATCATGAGGGTACCGAATTTGCCATAAAAAGTGGATGCTTTGTGGCATATAAAGCCCATAATGCTAATCATGAGGGTACCGAATTTGCCATAAAAAGTGCATGTTTTGTGGCATATAAAACCCATAATGCTAATCATGAGAGTACCGAATTTGCCATAAAAAGTGGATGTTTTGTGGCATATAAAACCCATAATGCTAATTATGAGGGTACCGAATTTGCCCTGAAAAGTGCATGTTTTGTGGCATATAAAACCCATAATGCTTATCATGAGGGTACCGAATTTGTCTTAAAAAGTGCATGTTTTGTGGCATATAAAACCCATAATGCTAATGATGAGGGTACCGAATTTGCCATAAAAAGTGCATGTTTTGTGGCATATAAAACCCATAATGCTAATCATGAGAGTACCGAATTTGCCATAAAAAGTGGATGTTTTGTGGCATATAAAACCCATACAATTCTACTCTTGCTGCTGATAGGATATTTTCCTACATAGGCTCCTTATAAACCTTGAAACATCTGTCTAGAATCAATAGAACTGGCCAAAAATCAGACCAAGCAAGTACCTGTAAGTCGGTTACCAAGTTTTAGGTTTTATACATCAGGTGCCTTTTCCACTAAATCTAAATGACACGTGCATTTAAAGAGAATCTAAAAGCCAGCTTGGGTTTAAGTTCTTTGTCCGACGCCAGTGGATGTTTCCTGCTCTTCCAGCGAGGGATAGTGTCCCCGTCTACCGCTGGTCTGTATGCGAAACACGAAGCTCCTCTCTCAGGGGGTTTAATGAACGAAGCTGTCACCCAGCAGTACATAGCCCCTATAAGTACCCTTGTTTCTTGCTACTAGAAAATCAATAATGCTCAGAATTTATTTCGACCAGTTAATTTGGAGCAGCTGTGGTGGAGAGGCAGTATATTGTGTGAAGTTGCTTGGAAAATTGTGGCGTCATTGTTGTTTAAATTCAACTCCCCCCTTTTTTTTTTCTTGGAACAGCGTTGGACAAAGGAGATAGGCTGCATGCACTAAAGTTTTTTTTTTGTCTTGGTTTGACTTCGCTAGGGCTCTTATAAAGTATTTAGGTGTCAAATGAAGATTTAAAGAATGGCTTTTTTAACCCGACTGTTTCATACATGTCAAAAGTTTGTCTTTGATAGGTAGTAAAATGTTGTATATCAAAGAGACCCTTGGGAAATATGGGATTATGAAGATTGCAGACCACAGCCGGAGTGGAACAGCCGAAGTCATGTTTATAATGATGATGTGTGTGTTTGTTTGGATGCAAGATGTGCCTCATATGAGTAAATGATCATCTTTTACAGAGGTTGGGACTGACCTGCTCTAAAAAGTGCGGAGACATATCAAATGGATTTAAATATGCAGCATCAGGCGTCAATGTGTTTAATATTTCTTGTTCTCCCGAATGTTGACTTTGACACAAATTGGAGCCATCCTTCATAATTTGAAGGTGTGCTATGTTCTAGATTGCATTTTAATATGGACACTGTCAAATAACATGAAAGTGGATAAAAAGCAAAAATCCTTTATGTGTCCGAAATCGTGCGTACTTATGTGATAGGAAGAATATCATAGTGATGACTGAGCATCAGTTTGAGTAAATGACAAAGCATTTTGATCGCTGACTTTACTAGCAATTTCGCCATAGTTGTATAAGTGAGGTGTTCTTAAATGTGACGTAAAGCACTTATCAAGTGAATGAAAACTAGCAATATTCCACATTTTCAGCGTCAATGTGATCATAGCTAAGGCAAACACGCCTAGCCCAGAATGTAGTGATAAAGTTCAATTCATCATTTAGGTGATTATGGCCACTCATAAGGGGTACAAACAATTGACAGTAGCCTGCCCTGTATTAATAACTGTGTTTTGTGTTTTTTCTCTGTCTTTTAATTTCTTTAAAATCTTTTATCTTTTTCTTTAGCCACAATAAATCAATAATTTCCTACGTGCCAACCCTAAGAATTTTAAAGAGGAAGTTGTAGCTTTCTCGCTTAGCTTTCAGCATTTATTAAGGGGATAGTGCAACTACTGGTTGACCCGTATGAGTACAGTGGCTCGGGCAGGGTGGCTTACTTGCTTTCCGTAAGTCATCTAGGTGAAGCAGCACTAGATAAAAGAGCGGCGGAAATCCGTCCTGCAACAAAGAGGCACGTTACATACCCTCTGAGGACTAAGGACTCCTTTGTTGTCATATGTTAAATATGACTTGAAACCTCAAGCACTCACTCACTCGCTCACTCACTCACTCACTCGCCCAATTTGACCAGTAAAGTGTGGAAACTTTGGATGCAGTTTGAAACTGTTTTAGATGCAAAGTTCGTTAGATATTCTAGACTAATGTGTGTTATTTAGGTCAAGTCATATAAGAACCAGAAGTTATAAAATAATCCTTCCATGGATCACTTTCACGAAACTTTGTAAGTCACATTTCTTGTAATGCCGGGAGTAACTATGACTCTCTTAAGGTAGCCGTAAGAGAGTCATCTCGAGCGTCGTGATCTAGGCTATGATGCTATATGACACCGTCTTCTACAAGAAAAGTTTTGACAAATTGATTTACAAATTTCTGTGAAAGTGGCCCCAGATCACGTAACATCGCTCTAATGTGCCATAACTGGCATGGTGTGTGTTGTTGAATGTGTGGAAGATTTATGGTATCTAAACTATGAAATATCACAACTCAGCCAGTATGTATAATGCATAGGCTCCCTGAAAAGAGATTCATCATAATATGAGTTTTATATTGTTGCAAGGCTGAAAGGTCAGGTGACCTTCTCGTACTGTGTAAGAGAAATATGAAGCTTGGCTATTACAGAACTGTGTGTTGTCAGTTACAGCATGGATCAATCTAAGGGGGCTGGTAGTCCTGCAAAGGCTTGAACTACATGTATCCACCCATACATGGCCGCCTTCAGACAAATCCCACCCATACATGCTAGCCATCAGACAAGTCCCACCCGTACATACCAGCCTTCAGACAAGTCTCACCCATACATACCAGCCTTCAGAAAGTCCCACCCCATACATACCAGCCTTCAGACAATTCCCACCCATACATACCAGCCTTCGGAGAAGTCCAACCTCACACATACTAACCTACAGACAAGTCCCACTCATAAATACCAGCCTACATACAAGTCCCACCCATTCATACCAGCCTTCAGAAAGTCCCACCATACATGCCAGCCTTCAGACAAGCTCCACCCATACATGCCAGCCTTCAAACAAGTCCCACCCATACATATCAGCCTTCAGACAAGTCCCACCCATACATACCGAGTTTCACACATACCCCATCCATAAATACCAGCCTTCAGGAAAATCCTACTCATATGTACCATCCTTCAGACAAGTCTCTCACATAAACATTGGCCTCTCACTTTTAATATATTGTTTCTGATGTGGTCATCACCGAGATATACATGTTGCTTTTGATCGTTTGGTTGTGGAAGAAGGTTTGTGATTTGTACTTTGTCAAGGCTGGATGTAATTGGTATAAATACAATTTATTTAACGGTTTATTTGTTGTTATGAATTGTTCAGTTACATTATGGTGGTCAGTGTTTATGAATAGAGGAAGGTGGAGTGCCCAGCATAAACCATCGACCTTTGGCAAGCTGCTGACTAACTGTCTCACGTACATCATATTGGTGGAAGACAAGTGGTCATACACGAAAGTTAGGCTGCGCATGCAGCCATATTAGAGTAGTTGACTGCTTACTGTTAACATGCCCCCAGCCTTTGAAAGTGGGATATTAATATGTACAAGTTACCTGTCCACAGCTGGGTTTGAACTCATACCCCATTGTTTCCTTGAGTATGTCATTAAACTATTTAGTGTCACGGCTCATCATCATTAGACTAATTTTAGTATTTCAGTGTTAATAATCTATTGAAATTACATTGGCCCAATGCCAACAAACTGTCTGCATCGGGTGACAGCTACATTAGTGTATAATAACCTCTGTTGCAATCATTTCATCCCCTCCTTGAAAACCATAAGCTCTGGTACAGTCTGCTAAAATTGGCCATCTGTGATATGCTGACATGGTCATGATGATGGCTGTCCGGATCATGGAATAGGGCAGATTCTGGCTGACCTGGTGTCAGTCTCAGTCTGGGTTATAGTTGTGGTGAGGAAGGGACTAGAGGGCAGGGGAGGGGAGGGGAGGGGAGGGGAGGGTAGCGGGGTCTATGATGTAGGTAACAATATGTATCTCTTGGCATTCCAGAAGCATTCTTCTTACAGCAGAGGATGAAACTGTTAAATGATACAAAAGATGGCCTTGGAATTTCACCTGAATAAAGCTGTGTGATTTTATAGCAAAAAAGGGGGAAAAAAAGAGAATGGAAAAGGTTGAAACAGTACAAGCCAGGCATAATGCCTTATTGAGAAGAGCAGATTAGTGGGGAGGGGGGTCGGGCAGGGAGATAGAGGGTTATGAGATAGCATTGATGTCTTGTCTCGGCATCTTGCCAAAACCCATATCCCAAATCTTTTTGTTCCCAACCAGGCTGAGCCTGGGCGGATTTGTAAACTGTTGTGAATCAAAGACTGGAGGATAATACAAAGTTAATCGGGGAAACATGGTGGCTGAAATCTGGGTCATGTGCCAAAACCTAATTCCTGATGTTTGTACTGACACCAGTGGACTAGAAAAGCATCAGACTTCATTCCAGGACATGCTTTGTGTTTGTGGATGGATGTTAGACATTAAACTCCTGATACTTGAACTGATACTATAATGGACCAGAAAAGTATCAAGCTGACCTCAATTTTCTTTTTATGTTTGCATATCACATATAATTGACCATTTCTTGGCCTAATGGTTAGAACGTCCGCCTCAAAGTCTGGAGATCCGACATCAAACCTGGGCCGGGGCTTTACCAAAGACTGTAAGAATAGTGCTTACTGCCACACTTTGGCACTCAGCACTGAAACAGGATTGGTTGCACTTGTGTCAGTATAATGTGGCTTGTGTCATGTCTGGTGTCTTCGGCATGCTACTTCAGTGGTGGCATGCAGCATTTAGGCGGCATGGACCGACCACAAGAAGATGCAGTATATATGTACATACATCTAATGGCTCCTCGTCACATGACTGAAACATTGTTTAGTACAATGTAAAACTCCTAGCATGCACACACGGATATATAACAATGTAAGATTTAGCATGGTAGGTGTTACTAAGTAAAGCAAGATATCACAAGGGTGTGGGAAAGCATCAGTGCTAGTGTCGATATCTGCGATCAGATGTTTTTGTTCTGCATTTTCCTGACCCATAAAGTGTTTGAGTGTGCATCATTGCTGTCCATTCTGTTCAAGGTCAGAGGTACATTGATATCTTGATCAAGGGCAGGGTTAGAAGTTGTTTTGTTCACAAGATGCTGTCTTTTTTTTTAACAATCCTTATGGGTTGGGAATGGCTTGCCTTTCTGATAAGCCATGTCACACAATCTGATGATTTGTAAGACGAAAAAAAAGACGATTTCATTATTTCTTGAAACATACAAAAGCTACTTTATCAGTGAAAAATGGATGTTTTTTTCTTTGAAACTGATAAAAATTACAATTTCTTAGAGCTAAATAATTTCTAATTTTCCCAAATGAAAGTGCAACTTTCAGTGCAATTTATTATTATGATTTTAGAGATAAAACTACATTGGTTGATTCATCTATAATTTTATCAGTCTTACACATTGTACTGTCTTCAGAATAAGCGTGATTAAACATCTTGCAAACATATGAAAAGGTTGAAGAATTACAGCAGTGTTGATTCATAAGTTTTGCATTTCAGCCATTATGTGATACCTTAACGTTCGGCCAGTCTACATGGTTGGGTGACCCAGGAGTCTCTCACCAATGCGGTAGCTGTGAGTTCAAGTCCAGCTCATGCTGGCTTTCTCTCCGGCTGTACGTGGGAAGATCTGCTAGCAACCTGCGGATGGTCTTGGGTTTCCCCCAGGCTCTGCCAAGTTTCCACCCACCATAATGCTGGTCGCCGTCGTATAAGTGAAATATTCTTGAGTACGGCGTAAAACACCAATCAAAGAAATAAATAAATACATGGTTGGGCACTGTTTCGATCTTGAAGGATTTGACTGATATGACACATTTTACTACAGGTCTACAAGGTGACAGCCATAAACGTGTGAACAGCTTCTTCATGAGATGTTCCATACGTTTTTGGGTGATTGGAATTAAACTGTCAGGCTCTTAATCCCATATATACACATGAAGATGTATATTTCTTTTAGGCCACAAATTCATTAAACACTTTTTTATACTAAGTGTTAATTAGCACTGAGAGTAGTCCATAATGATGGAAAAGATTGAAGTGATATGATCCCTGTCATTGGTTGTTTGCTGTCTCTACTTCTGGAACTGACCAATCAAATACAAGATTGTTTTATTTAAATTCGAAATTATGGAGGATTGAATTGTTTAAGTTACTGTTTACCAGAACTATTTGTTCAGGAATTAAAAGAAGGTGACCGTGTTAAACATGATAAAGGCATCGTCACAGTGAGGCCTGTTAAGACATCGTCACAGTGAGGCCCGCTAAGGTATCGTCACAGTGAGGCCCGCTAAGGTATCGTCACAGTGAGGCCCGCTAAGGTATTGTCACAGTGAGGCATGTTAAGGCATTGTCACAGTGAGGCACGTTAAGGCATCGTCACAGTGAGGCCTGTTGGGTCGATCCTTTTTGATGACAAGAGAATGGAGAGATTGGCTTAGCCATCTATAACTAAAACTGTAATCTGTCCTTTGCTGATTGTGTTGCTTGTTTTGTGTTGCTTTGTATAGCATCATTACTGAATCTATGGCTACTTTTGATACCGTTATGTGTGCCAACTGTTCGTCTGGGCACTGTTAATATTTACTTGTAAATGTCATGTTTGTTTTATCACCCTGTCATAGGGCCTCTGGGATGAACAGTTTTTGAAACTGACAGAGTAAATGTTCATCATTTGTCACCCTCAAAAAGTAAAGTTATATATATAAAATGCTAAAGCAAACCTCAGTTTATAATATATGATATTGGCGTCACATATTTCTGATTAGAAACAAAGCCATCAAAACTGCCCTGACATTTTTATAAGCGCACTTATGAGTGCGCACTTCCTTCAAAGACGAAGAAGTCTTCTGATAAAAGCTTGACAAATCATAATCTTTTGAGAAAAAACAGGAGAAATTTAGGCATTTCCTGACTGAATGGAGCCAGTGTTTGCCAAGAAGACTGTGCTCTTGACGGAGCTCATTGTAACATGTCTACAGGTAATCAAGTAAATTGAGTTTCTGCTGGAGTTGTGTTCAATTGGCTCGAGGCATTGAGTCTGAAATAACAAGTTATTACGGGCAGAGACCATCACTGATTTAGCGAAGCTTCAAAGACGAGGTTTGATTTAATGGCAGAGGCAGCACGATGTGTGAGAAAACAGCCTGCGACTGAAGACATGCAGTCTGAGACCATGGATGAGATTTACCTGTTGACAGAATTGATTTTTTACCTTTCACCTAAATCACACCAGATGTTCAGGACAAACAAGAACTGAAGAAAGCGTAGTAGCTTTTGCCGGGAACTTTTTTTGTGTGTAAAAAATACTGCCTTGATCAGAGTGCTGGTTTTAACGTAAAATAAAATGTGCGAATTGTGAATCGATTTTAGTTGAGTGGTAGAGATATGGTGTGAAATAGGGCTTTACCCGTTGTCAGTACACTCGGGTTCTCTCCATTCAATACAGTACTCAATTATAAAGCCACACTTTGTACAAGTGGCTTTGGGTACATGCATGTATATAAATGCTAGATTTTAAAAAAAAGTCATATTTGATGTGCTTATGCATTGTGGTATGTTACCGTATACATTTTGTATACAGATTTCAATCAATTCTGTATTTTCTTAAATAGTGTTCAATCAGTTTGTGAAAAACAGGGACAGTGATGTGGGCGTGTTGATTATTATGGCCAAGCTGTGTATTTTAACTGAAGGGCAGTAAACTGAGCCTTCTGACACATGCAGCCATAAGTATAAGTCTGCTGTAAGTATACCTCATTTTACAATATCGGGATATTGACTTTGTGCCATTACTTTGATTGACAGGAAATGCATGCGCACACTTGTGTGGTAACGTGCTTTGGGTAATGGACATGTGGCGGGGGAAATGACACGGACACATGTAAACAATGGGCGAATCAATAAACCTATCAAGGGAATAACACAGAGTTCACACTAACTGTCAAAATGGAGGCCATTCACACGAAAAGGCGATATTGACTCGGTTAATTAACACATACGTTGGAATAGACATGCGTGGAAAAATCCTCGGCACCGTTTATAATTTCATAGGTCAGTCTGCACGTCTGCTTCTGTCATGTCTGTAGGATGTAATGTTCTTGTGTTGTATTCTTTTGTTACTGACCCTGTGCCACAAGTAGAGACACTGTTTGTACACACATCTGATAAACTCCTCGTTGTCATGTGGCTGAAAGACTGTTCAGTAAAATGCCATGAAAGGATACATGAAAAGAAACTAAAAATCAAGGATTATCTTTCTCTGCCAAGTGAAGAAAATTATTCGTTTTGGAATTTTTGTAAAAAAAATTCTTTTTGGGGGTACTTTTATATCTGTTATTTACCCCTCTATACATATTGTATTTTTGCTGTCACCACGTCATTACAGTGTGGGCAAGGTGACAAGTAAACAGATACTGGATGGCTTATTCGGGCCAGCTTAGCGCCCCCCCCTCCGAGTCCCTACATCAGACCCCATTTGGTCTGTTTCCGACAGAGTTCTTTTTAAACAGGCATCATTGTTGATGTCACCGCTGCAAGTTACTTAATTTCTGGTCTGACCGCCTGGGGCCTCAAGAAAAGTGTACTTTGAAGCCATTTTACCCCCCAGAGTGAAAGCTGAAAAATTTGTTTGTACTGTTGTGTGTTATTACACCTGACAATCTGCAGATTAAGAAATAAAACCAAAGCGTTTCACGTCTCCTTTGACTACGCTCCTGTCTTGGTCTGATTCCTACCTTACAGACACAGATGTCTCAATTGGAGTTCAATTCCCAAAATCTTCCCTTTTTCAAATTTACACACCTATTTTTTTCACTGTTTGAACTTTGGGTGTAAAGTATAATATGAGAAATGAAGGTTTGCCTGTTTCGATTTTGGTTCACTTACATGTATTAAAATATATGCCTGATAATTTGTACAGTTTTTAGTCAAGGTGTGTGATGACGATTAGGTACCAGTGAACTGTTACCATACTAAGCACTATATCTTCAACTTTGTCAAACAATCAAACATTTTTTTCAGTGAAATTTATACGTATGATTATTATAAAAATAATATAAATTGTTTGTGTCATTAAAGATGCAAGCTTCATGCAAATTATTTCTGTATGCTGCATCTCAGAATGTTTCAAAATATTGGTTGCATAGGCAGTTAAAAAGGTTGAAGAGTTAAGGTATAAACATTATAGCTTCCTCAGGTACACTTTTTTCCCAAAATATGTGGTTTTGCAGTAAAATTTCCTCAATTTTCAGTCCACAGGTCATTTCCACAAATCTGTGTATGAGTTAATTGTGCACCGCACACCTGATAATCACACACCTGCGCAAAGACGAAAACGAAAAGCTTTGGCCAATGTTTATGTGGTTTTATGTCGTTCAGTAACCTTTACGGCATGAACAGTTGATGTTATTAATGGCAGACCTATCAACTTGTACTCACAGGTAGATAGGTGACAAATGGCTGACAGCTGTGGTAAGCAGTCACTCTGGCTGATAACTGTAGTTGGTCAGAACGGAGACAGCACATTATTAACAGCCTATCGCTTAACAGCACATTTCATTAATTAATTAGTTGCGGTTCTTGATGATCATTTGACCAGGTAATCAGATAAAGTGGTGTGCTCGTTATCCTTAGCTTCACACCTGTGATAGGTGTCAGAGTGAGAAGTGCCATGCTCATTTGTCAGGTGTCTGTCAGGTGTCTGTTAGGTAGCAGGATTCACACCACCTGTCACTGGCCATTTATTTACCTCAGTCAGGCAGAGAATGAAGAGATCAGTTTTGTTGTCTTCAAACTTTCATGATTATGGTCATGTGGACTCCAGAGGATGCCGGTTCAAATCCCTGGCTGGCTGTAAAGTCTTGGACACAAACTTTCTCTCTTTATTCCCATGGCCTTGGTATTAAAAACAGACGACAAGTCTCCTACATTAAGGGCTTTTTGTCTTCAATGAAGTTTGTTTGAAATTGCATATTTTCCTTGTACATGTGTTTGGCATAGCATATACAAGCATGTATTTATTTATTTGATTGGTGTTTAATGCCGTACTCAGGAATATTTCACTTATACGACGACGGCCAGCATTGTATGGTGGAACCTGTGCACCCACGAATATCCTCAGGTTGCTGACAGAAGGTCCCAGGTACGGCCAGGGAGGAATGTACACATTCAACAGGGACCTGTGCATTAATTATTTGTATGGCAGATGGCTTTTGTCAACTGGTTATTATTATGTTGATCAAGTGTCAGATATCGTTTAATTTATAATGAACATGTGTACAAAATACCTAAGGAAAATGGTATTTAGAAATTAAAACCTCGAAGTTGTGTCATGGAGAAAGATATTCTGGTATCATAAGCTTATTATTTTTTATAGAGTTTTATGTTTTCATCCTGACATGTGCAGTATATGATCCAAAATTTTTTTCCTAAAAAGTTCATTCATACGGGCAGATAAATGTCATAAAACATTACCTCTTGGTGTCGAAACTTATGTTTTACCAATCATCCTACCTCCAAAATAAACCTCCAAACACTTTTCCAAGATCAGCAGAACTTTTGAAAATTTTAGATTGTTTAATGTAATTAACATATATCCCGACTGACAGAACTTCATTCATGTGTTTAATATTGGAGAGAAATATAGGAAAAAAAACATCCTAACGTATGACATCAAAGAAAAACAGGTATGTATCATGGGGATATAAATAATTATTTTTGGCCAAATCGCTGTATCATAACATGTGTGTTAAAATTCCTACATATAGAACTTTATTCATGTATGCAGCATAAGAGAGCCAAATCTAGATATAAAAACCCTGATTAATGAATATCCCTGTAAGACGTCAAAGAAAAAAGATTGGCAATTAAAGCAAAATTAATCCAGCTTGTGCAGCTTGTAATGACTGATGTGAAGCATTAAATTCCCACTCAGTTAGCAATCGCTGGTGCTTAAGACTGTGAGGGTAGAGTCAATGCGCATTCACGGCCAGCTGTTCAGTGCCTGTCTGATTACATCTCAATCGCTTAGGATACGCACCATAATAAGAGCTTTCTCATTTAGCCCCGGCGTTATTACGTGCCCGGCATTGTCGAGGTGGTCTACGAAAGACTCGTCGCAAATAGTCACAGCGCACGAGACACCCTAGCTTTGAGATTGGATTGGGCGCCGTGGCGTGGGCTTCGTACAGACGCTCGTTCTTTAGGGAAGCAGACTTTCGTCACCCTTGTTCGCTTAATCAAGCATGTAATGTTGTTGTGGTTAATGAATTTGGTTCTGATCAGAAAGCAGACTGATGATTTTGTTTGTTCCCCCAGTTTTGACAACGTATGGTTAGTGACATTTACAGCTGTGCCTGGAGGTACATGCGTGGCTAGCAGATGGGTATTGCTTGTACTTACTTCCCCTGGGTTAATAAAGGGCTAACCCGTACCCTGTACTTGGCCCCACCAGGAATACTGCGTTTTATTATTTATTTGAAGGCGGATTATTGTCAACATTTTTATCACTGATGAAAGTGATATTTCACACCGTTAGATAACTCTCTTTGTTATTACAAACATAAACGTAAATACATCATTTTTTTTTGTTTCTCATGAAAGTTGGAAATGATATCGACTTTTCGCTCCAAAAATATTTATGTCGTTCAACCGTCATAAACAATGTATGTTACCCTGATTCCTCAACCTTCTTGCATATGAAAGAGGAACTTTCAGCACAATTTATGCACATTTTCAGTTTGATTTTGGAGACAAAACCACATTGGATGGATTGGTCAGTTTCAGGGCTTCGCGAAAAAATATTATTTTTTCATTCTACACAGAATAATGCCGTCAGAATATGCTTGAATATACACTTTGCAAACATGAGAAAAAGGTTGAAGAATTTCAGTAATGCTAATTTTGGAGCACTTATATTCATATGCCGAGGGACGTAGAGGGTCATACATATTCTAACAGATCCAATACACTTCATGTCCTAGGCCGGTACTTTCCTCTATAACTGCAGCATCTAGAGAATGTGCCTATAGAAGAACAGAATTGACCCAATTTTGGGACAATATATCCTTGTTAGAAATCTATGGAACAAAGCAATTCATCAAATTTAGTTTGTGTTTAGTAAATGTTTTAAGACTCGGTTGTACATCCTTATAGTTGTACAGCCTAATATGGTTGTACAAGCTTACATGTATATAGTTTTACAGTCTATTAAAGTTGTACAAGCTTACATGTTTATAGTTGTACAGCCTTATATAGTTGTACAAGCTTACATGTGTATAGCTGTACAGCCTTATATAGTTGTACAAGCTGACAGGTATATATTTGTACAGCGTAATAGAGTTGTACAAGCTTACATGTATATCGTTGTACAGCCTATTAAAGTTGTACAAGCTTACATGTTTATAGTTGTACAGCCTAATATAACTGTACAGCCTTACAGTGTATACAGTTGTACAGCCTATTAAAGTTGTACAAGCTTACATGTATATAGTTGTACAGCCTTATATAGTTGTACAGCCTTACAGTGTATACAGTTGTACAGCCTATTAAAGTTGTACAAGCTTACATGTATATAGTTGTACAGCCTTATATAGTTGTACAGCCTTACAGTGTATACAGTTGTACAGCCTATTAAAGTTGTACAAGCTTACATGTATATAGTTGTACAGCCTTATATAGTTGTACAGCCTTACAGTGTATACAGTTGTACAGCCTATTAAAGTTGTACAAGCTTACATGTATATAGTTGTACAGCCTAATAATTGCACATGTACATGTAGCATCAAGAAGCTGTGAATGGGATTTAATTTGTAATTATAGTCTTTACGTATTGTACAGGCCCCGAAAATTACTGGTTATTAAGTTATGTGTAGGACAAAGTACAGTCCACCAAACTAGGAAACACCATCTGGGGGTATTTCTAATTATGTCCATTTAGCTGAGTGGGGTTTGTGTGTCCTTAATTGACAACGAGTGCCCCTCCACAATGACATGCCAGAAATTGTCTATGGCAACTCTTAAGTTTTGCGTAAGATGGTTTGCTGACAGATTTCGCCACTGTCACTTTCCTGGTTGAACATTAAACCTGCTTTGTTCAAAGTGAAAGCTTGCTTTGCGCACAGAGAAAGGCTGCTTTGCTATAGAGTAGAAACTTAATTGGTTTGTTTAGAGTGAAAGGTTGCTTTGCCCATAAGTGGAAGCTTAATTGCTTCATGAAGAGTGAAGGCTTTCTCCATTAAGAGTGAAGGCTTGCTTCGTTAAGAGAGAAAGTTTGGTTCATTGAGAGAGAAAGTCTGGTTCGTTAAGGGTGTAGAGGGAGCACCTGCAATTAGTTGTGTTCAGGAAGAATTAGTCTGGCGTTCTGTCTGTGGACAGTAGGATTGTTTCTAATTCTGCTTAAGCCAATTCCAGGGGCCATACACTGTATTCATGTTGAATTAGAATGCCACGTTGGATATATGAACAGACTTTGCAGTTAAAGTGCAGCTGACCTGAGATGGATATTTTATCGACAGCTGATATTATAGCATGGTACACGATTTGAATTCTGATTTCATTCAGGCACCAGGAACATACCTTGCACCTTTGCAACACTGCATTGAAAACTGTTGAATGCTTCTCTTTGCATGATCCTGTCCTATTTTTATACTACTTTCATATATACATGTACTTTCTTAGTTCTATAGTTGTTTGTGTTATACGTCGTTTTGGGAATTGGCATTGCCAGTAATGACGTGGAACGTCTTTATTAGTTGACAGCTGATGTATGAATGTCTGTTTTGATGCATAGATTTCAGAAGAGGGCTGGAAACAGTCCTAATTAAAACGGCCTCAGCAGTTTTGTTCCTAAGGGCTTGGTAACTGGATGAATCAACTTTTAATCTGGAATTCCTAGGAGGTTGTTGGATACAACGTGTTAGAGAAAACGAAAAACACATTAATGGTCACCTTTCTATCCCATGCTCACATATCTAAAGTGTAAAACAGGGGTTGGGTGCAGGACATCAGATGGAAGGGGTGCATGACATGAGAAGGAACGGGTGCATGACATGAGAAGGAACGGGTGCAGGACATCAGAGGGAACCGGTGCATGACATCAGAGGGAACGGGTGCATGACATCAGAGGGAACGGGTGCATGACATGAGAAGGAACGGGTGCATGACTCAGAAGAAACGGGTTATAGAAATATCTTACATCGGATTTGTTAAAATTGATAAAACGTCGACACTTTCATGTTTCTCAATGTGCACGATTTTCCTTTTTTGGAACTTAGCTTTACATAACCTTTTTTTGTTTCTGAATGGCTTTTAACCAATGAAATCTTGTGAGATCTCGTGCTTTAATCCAGCTCAATCAGGTCACTGCTTTTCCAGCGGCATCTTTTATATCAGAAAGTTTTATCACATAATTTCCTGAAGGGTTGGGCAGTGGTTCTCTCATGGATATATAAGTTTCTGTCCCCTCCCCCCCCCCCCCCCCACCATAATGTAGGGGGGGCCGAAAGTGACAATAAACCATAATCATATTCATTCAGATCTCCTGCCGTAAACCTGTCCAACATTGCACAAGTGAAGAATTGCGGAGCATAGCTTTATTATTATGTCCCCATCAAACAGATCAGTCCATGGCAAACTACGTGTATAAACTAGCAAAGCAAAATGACCTAAAATTTGGTATGTAAAATGCTCTTTCAGAAGTGTATCAAGGCCTTAAAATGATAGTTTGGATGCCAAGACTTAGATTAATATGAAATTAATCAAACTTCACGAGAAAGCTTTTAAATTGCCCAATAAGGTGGGTAAATTAATTAATTAGAATCAGTGGAAGTATGTCACTTGAAAAAAGGCTAAATTTTAGGGGAAATACGTGCAGTATGTGATGTTCAAGGATGCTGTTCATACAGTTCCCTGTTCATACAGTTCCCTGCTCGTACAGTTCCCTGCTCGTACAGTTCCCTGCTTGTACAGCCTCCTACTCATGCAGTTCCCTGCTCGTACAGTTCCCTGCTCGTACAGCCTCCTACTCATACAGTTCCTTGCTTGTACAGTTCCCTGCTCGTACGGTTCCCTGCTCGTACAGTTCCCTGCTTATACAATCTCCTGCTCGTACAGTTCCCTGTTCGTACAGTCTCCTGCTCGCACAGTTCCCTGTTCATACAGTTCCCTGTGAGACTAGAGTTGATTAGTTCAAGTTGTCTGGCAATTAAACATTTCCAGTCATGCCACTTGAACACACACATGTAAATATTGGTTGGGTAAAATTCCCTGATCCCAGATCACTGGACCAACATTGAATCGAGAGAAACGAATAATTTAGCATGTATATTAAATAATTCTGTAATGACTATTATAGCCTGACATCTGCCAGATCGTGGGAGGAAGAAAGCCTGTACTGGAATCCATGATGATACGTGGTTAATACTTGAAGCAGTCTGTATTAGCAGGCTATAGAGTTTGTTTAGTCATCAATGCGGGTATCAATAACTTAATCGTGGTCGTAAGGTGCAATACGACTACCGTCTTGGCCCGGCTAATTATAAGCGTCAATATTAGCTTTAGTTCGGAGACACGTCCGCGATAAGGGCCAGATAACGCGCCAACTCGCAGTGTACCCACCCGCACGACGTAAATATTTACCCATGGCTGAGGAAGGGATGGAAAAAAGGAGAGAAAAAATGCCCTGCCTCAAGGGCTGTTCTCAAATCAAATTACGGGGTTTGCCTGACATGTGATTAGTTGGAGATTTTATACCAGCCGTGGTGGCAGCAACTGGGCAACCAGGTTTACATCACTCCTCGCGCCAAAATACAGCGGAACGGGACCAGTGAAGATCCAGGATGACTGGTGCGATCGGATCGAGGCGTCGTTTTGAATGAGGCTCGCTGGATCTGTTATTACCTGTAGCTTCTGTGCCCAACAACAGACTATAGTTGTTTTGGGTTTTTTTTTCGTCGTAGCTTTGTAAAGCCGCCATGCCAACCACCCACACCATTGCCTATGTGAGGCTTGGTTGAGATCAGTATATGCCCATCTGTACATGCATGTTCTGAACTGTAAACAAAGAAAGTCATGTTTTTCAAAGGAAATTATTTACATGCATGTATTTGTTTTAATAAGCAGTCCTGTTTAGATCATTTCGAAACTTTAGCTTAAAACTGGCATTCGGAGCTCTGAATTAATGACTACAGTGACTTAAATTGGGATCATCAGTGAACTGGGTTTCTTTTTTTGTGTAGCTATATAAAGCCCCAATGCAAATCGCCCACACCATTGGCCTTTGTGAGGCTTGATTCATATCATTATACCCATGGGTACGTGTATGTAATCATTTTTCTGACAGATGTGAATATTCAAATATTGGATCACGTCACCATTCCGCCAGGAATAAGAATTCTGAAGTGCTTCCTGTACTGAAGACATCTGGACTTATCTCCCATATCCTATAATCTGACTATCTGAATCCAGTCATGTTCGGTGGAAGGGTTACGTGTTCAATACCTGCGTGTCTGGTGGCTATTGCTCCGCATTTACCGGTAACTTGATCGTATCATTGAGCAATTGAGATAAAGCCCATGACGATCTGGTTTTGTATGATCCTGATTTGTACGGCTTTCCTTCTGTGGGAACGTACGGCTTTCCTTCTGTGGGAACGCTCTAAACCGTTGAGAACGAAGCTTAATCTCCGATCAGGATTGATAATTGGGTTATAATCCTAGATATACATGTATGTATATTATACCTATGAATACTCAAAATTATTCCTTAGCAAGCAGTAAATAAAACACAAACAAGTTTCATTGCTTTGTTAGAACCCTTCCGAAAGTGTTTATAATTCCTAATAAACCAGTCCAGGTGTCTTTTGTGTCTCGGAACTTTTCAGGGCTGAATTCTTGTGAATCAGATGGAATGTCTATGTGTAGTACATGTGTTACTGACTTGAGACTTGAACTGATCCCTTAACAAGGAGCTAGCCCGTAAACATTGAAACAGTTTGTGTCTGGGAACCTTTCAAGGCTGAATTCTGGTGAATCAGATGGAATGTCTATGTGTAGTACATGTGTTTCACCGACTTGAGACTTGAACTGATCTCTTAAACATGTGTTATTGACTTTGCGAAGTGATCCCTTAAGAGAAAGTCCAGCTCATGGAGAAATAATTTCATATTTTGAAGATTGGTTTGCTGCACAAGATGTGAACACATAAACATTGGTACCAGTATCATGCACACATATGTCTCTGTGTCAACTTGGATAGCTTATGAACCAGTGCACCAGCCCTTGCACATATTAGAACATTCCTAAAGCCAATGTCCCTATCCAGATGGCATGACTGATTATTGACCGATGAACCATGCAGTGGAAGCCCTTCCAGGGATCTTCCTTAGTTTGTTTGAGAACTGGTTTGTTTACGATTTAGGTGTGGGAACATGAACATTGCTACTGTATGTCTTCCTGTCAATTAACACTCATTGATGGTGATCGATTTCTTTATTTTCTTCAAATATAACTTTATTTTCTGAGGGTGACAAATGATGAACATTTACTCTGTGAGTTACAAAAACTGTTCTTCCCAGAGGCCCTTTGTATAGTGGTTCCTTTACAAGATATGTGAAGACGTAAACATTGATATGTTTTTCCAGCAAAGACTGATAGTTCATGAAAAAGTGGATTCATGTAGTCCTGCAGAGTATAATGTGCGTAACTGACTTTTTCTGAGAACTGGTCCCTTTACAAGGTGTGAGGACATAAAATACATTAGCCTTGTTACATGTGATGAACAAGTAGCACTACTATCCCGTGGATGTCCCGTGTGTTAGCAACACAAGTTTTGCATACAGAGCCCTGATCACACTGTAGCTGCTGCAAGGCCCTGCTGTCTGCTGGACCCCCTTCCCTGATAGAGCAACTGAGCCTCCTACATCATTATTAACACACAGAACTGACGTCCGTCTGATCAAGGGGGGTGGCCTGGCTGACTTCACCTCAGCCCCTGTGGCCGTTAGACCGGCAGATTGGTTTGGCGCGCTAGTACCCAGGCTTGATGAGGCCAGTTATAGGGAACACGCCAGCAGAAGCTTACACTTTTGTATACGTGTAGTGAGGAAGCTGTAGCTCTACAGATGGGGTTGCCTGTTTCCCAAGCGGTTCAATAACAGACACAGATGGAGAGCTGAGTGACTTAGCGGCTTTGTGCTCGCGCGTTCGTTCACCCGGCTGTGTTGGAAATTACACAGGAAAATTGAGAAGTAAACGACTGGGAGGAGAGGGAGGTTGTGTTGTGTAGTGAGATGACGATGCTGCATTAAAAAGAGAGAGAGAGAGAGAGAGAGAGAGAGGACAGCTGCCGGGTTTATTACGGGCACGCTGCGCGTGTCTTAATGTGGTTTTTACAGGCCTATGAAGCCTGAGCAGCCCATGCTTAACTTGCAGCTGGGCAGATTTTATTACGGCGCTTTTGAAGTGGCGCTGCGTTCCTTACACTGCTTGAGACAAATCCGCTGAAGACGATTTCTGCCTTGAGAGCAGATAGCTATACACACCACAAACAAATCTGCGACGCTCACTTAAAAACAGTGAAAAAGTCGGCGCAATGTTGGCACGACGCCACAGCAGCAGTTCTAGCACTAGTTCCGACGGAGAGGCGGACAATCGCACAGCGTCTCTGGAACGCAACAAAGGCGAAGGATCACGTCGTAAAAAGGTGGAGAAGTGGTTACGCCGGCGGAAAATGACATCACGGGAACATTCGTTCCAAGGGGATGTACAGAGGAGCTTTGGGGAGAAGTTCAGTTCAGTCTATGAAGGTATGAGTAGTGAAAATCAAGTGGAAATGTGGATTTGGTGATATCTTACTGTCATTCTTCAACCTTTTCTCATGTTTGCAAAATATTTGTTTAAGCATATTCTGGCGGAATTATTCGGGGTATACCACTGCATGTGTTATGTTTTACTTTTTGTGAAACCCTTAAATTGGCCAACCCAACCGGTGTAGTTTTGTGTCCAAAATCAGATAAATAATATGCATAAATGGGGCTGATAGTTTCTCTTTCATTTGCACAGAGGCTGGGAAAATAGGGTAATATGCCACTATTGGTATATTGGGTCTAACCTAGTTTTTGTGACCTCTTGGTGTATGAATTCGGTCCATGTCATTAGATGTTCACCTGATGTCATTACACAACCAACACATCAAATTCCCTCATTACAACTTGTAAAAAGACGAGAAGATCTACATCTAGCTTGGGAAACAGTTCAGTTATATTCTTGTTGGAAGTTCATATTTTGCACTTTTGTGCGGACTAAATTAGGATTACTGCGATAATATGTTGACGATGAAAAATGAACGGCTAATTAAACGACGAAGAACATGTAAAGACGTCTCAACGTCTTTTTAGTTTGAGTTGGTTTTATATTTTTAAATTGCATCAAAGAGAAAGTGGCTGCCCTTTTGTCCCTTGTAAAGAGTAAGTTACAAGTAGACATAGTGGATAGCAGATGTTGAAGTCTAGGTCTGCCAGCAACCTATGGATGGTAGTGGATTTGCACGGGCTCTGCCCAGTTTCCACCAACCATAATACTGGCCGTCATCGTATAAGTGAAATATTCTTGAGCACAGCATAACACATCAATCAAATAAATAATCTTGAAGCCTACAAGTTAGTGGTGAGTTTCGCTTGACGTTTTTAGCCACTGATAGCCTTTGACTTACATGATATAATATACAAACAGACACTTTATATTCAGCCTTGTGTCTTTCAGTGAATAGTGATATGATCATTATATATAAGCCTAGGAGTGCAAAGAAGAAACAAACATTGAGGGGTTTTTTTGTCCACTCACTGTACATAGGATGTGAGCAACAACAACTTGATAAATAATGTGCAGATACATTTGTGACCGTTTTGTTACCGTTATGTGTTGAATCACCCAATATACCCGACTCAGTATTACGACGAGGGATTTTATAATGAGGGAGGAGAATATTTGATGTCCTCACATGCATATAAATATGTCTGCAAAGTTACTAATAACCTAGGTCTGTAGAATAGTTGAATGATTTGAAAATTTGTCGTACTAGGATTTGAACTCTGATTTCCAATCCCCAGAGTCTAGCACACTTTTCTGTTGGAATAGAGCTTTATGGGGAAATAGCCACAAAGTATTGTGCTCCTATTATAAATATTCTAACCCATGTTTGCAAAGTGTTTATTGTTCTGTGAATACTGACAAAACTATACTTTTTGTGAAGCCGAGAAATTGGCCAACCCAACCACTGTAGTTTTGTCTCCAAAAGCAAATGTAAAATGTGTATAAGTTACACTGAAAGATGCTCTTTCATATGCAGAGAGGTTGAGGAATTAGGGTAGCTAATCTGTTATGCTTCTCCCACATTATCATTGCCCTCTCCCGGCTTTCAGGTCTCCCACACCAGGTTTACTGGAACCTATATGTATTCTGGCCTTGCATATAATAATTTACCTGGATTTGAACCCTGATCTCCTCACCTGAGCCTTTAGCCCAGTGAACACATTCTATCTGAGTGAAACTTGATAACATTCTCAGTTACAGCTGTACTGCTCCATGTAATATGAGCACTATAGTTGTACTGTAATGTAATATGAGCACTATAGTTGTACTGTAATGTAATATGAGCACTATAGTTGTACTGTAATGTAATATGAGCACTATAGTTGTACTGTAATGTAATAAGAGCACTATAGTTGTACTGTAATGTAATATGAGCACTATAGTTGTACTGTAATGTAATATGAGCACTATAGTTGTACTGTAATGTAATATAAGCACTATAGTTGTACTGTAATGTAATATGAGCTCATGATTGCTTTAAGTTGTTACCGTAGGTGCACATTTCAAGATGGCTGTTTGATTGTATTTTTGGGCCACGTTTAACCGTGTCAGTTACTGTTACATAAGCCCTGTTGATATCTGATTCATGTTTTGGTTACGTAACCATGCTGTACACAAACCTTCCGTAGAGGTTTGGTAGGAAAGGTTATACAGGGGGAATTATTGCTGTGGGCAATGCCAGCAAATGATGTTTTTCTGATCTATTAAGTGATAATTAATTGTTCACTAATGAACCTTGGTATTTACATTATAAGTCATATGTTCTGCAGCTGTACTTGACTGCATGTATAGGTATCTAAGTGCTTAGTCAAACATTTGTATATCAAATAATGAAGACCCTTTTCCAAAACAACCTAAGAAACCCAAAACAACAATTCCCAAAGGAATGTGTGTAAGGACCAGTATTTACATGTATATGCATGCATTCTTTAACTTTTTCGCATGTTTGCAAGGTGTTTGTTCAAGCATATTCTGAAGGATTTATTCTGTGGAGACTGATAAAATTATGCTTTTTGTGAAGCCCTGACACAGGTTAATCCAATCCAATGCAGTTTTGTCTCCAAAATCAAATTAAAAAGGTGCCGAAATTGCAATTGAGCTGCTCGGTCACATCCGGAAAGGTTGAGGAATTTAAGGGTGGTGAATAAAGCTAGTAACCAAATTGGGCTGAGGCAGACCATACTGGCAGGTGACTGATGGACACAGGTATAATCTCAAGGTGAATTAGTTGATGTAGGGAAAATTAATTTGTACTTTGCCCCGTTCTCACTGCTTCTGGGGGTGACGTGTGATGGCCTATATGTGTACATCCACTTGTGCTTGAAGTCTAACATTCATTGGAGACCTTAATTGTCGTCCACCAATATGGTGTGCACACGTGTATCTGTACACTGTATGTTACATGTGGGAGTCGTGAGTTCAAGGTCACTTCATGTTGGCTTCGTCTCCAGCCGTACATGGGAATTAAGGCCTTGCAGCAACCTGCGGATGGCCGTGGGTTTCGCCTTGGCTTTGCCCGGTTTCCTTCCACCATAATAAGTTAAATTTTCTTGAATACAGCATAAAATACCAATCATATAAATCAAAATAAATAAATATATCCGAATCTATGATTGGAAACAGGCATCCGTATACCAGCTGTCAACCCAAGTTCCCGGAACTGATTCCTCTAAGACACTTCTTCCTTAGGTCAAAATGTGAAATCTTTGAGCTTGTTTTTAGGTTTTATAAAGTAATATTTTCTCCACCTCATCAGTTTTATCTTAATCCAAATGTACCCAAATTTCAACTTTCAGTACCGAAAACTGAGCGTTTTGGAAAGATTTGAAATTTTGACTTACATGTTAAGTCCGAAATGGCTTTGTAGAATCGACCCCAGGTCAAAAATCGCAAGGCCAATTTCCTAAAAGAAAGTTCAACACATCCCTCTAAATAACTTTGTAAGTATGTAAAGTCTGAAATCATTACGGGATCGTAGAAGCAGTCAACAGTTTTTAATGATGTTGGAAAGATGCAAGGAATGTTCTAGGTGGCTGAATGAATATAAAGAGAATCCAAGTCTCGTAGCAATCCAAGTCTTGTAGCAATCTAAGTCTTGTAGCAATCCAAGTCTTGTAGCAATCCAAGTTGTGTAGCAATCCAAGTCATGTAGCAATCCAAGTCATGTAGCAGTCCAAGTCATGTAGCAGTCCAAGTCATGTAGCAAATCATGTAGCAAGTCATGTAGCAATCCAAGTTGTGTAGCAATCCAAGTCATGTAGCAGTTCAAGTCATAGCAATCCAAGTCGTGTAGAATTCCAAGTCATGTAGCAATCCAAGTCGTAGCAATTCAAGTCATGTAACAAGTCATGCAGCTATCCAAGTCGTAGCAATCCAAGTGATGTGGCATTCCAAGTCATGTAGCAATCCAAATTGTGTAGCAATCCAGGTTTTGTAGCAATCCAAATTGTGTAGCAATCCAAGTCTTGTAGCAATCCAAGTCATGTAGCAGTCCAAGTCATGTAGCAAGTCATGTAGCAATCCAAGTCATGTAGCAATCCAAGTCATGTAGCAATCCAGGTCGTAGCAATCCAAGTCGTGTAGGAATCCAAGTCGTGTAGGAATCCAAGTCATGTAGCAATCCAAGTCATAGCAATCCAAGTCATGTAGCAATCCAAGTCATGTAGCAGTCTAAGTCGTGTAGTACTCCAAGTCGTGTAGCATGATAATCTGTGAAAGGTGCAGTTTACATGTACGTGTAGTAAATCACATGTGTGTATTTCTAAAAAATCTGACTTGTCAGATTTTGTTGATTGCCAGCAAAGGGCAGGTTTTGTTTCGTTGTTATGTTCACGGATGAAACTGTTCACTGTGGTGTTCCTCAAGCTCCTGTTTCTTTGTTGTTGGAGCTGGTATAGCGAGGATAATGGGCTATAGTAAGCAGATGAATGATCTTAATGAATTCATTATGATGCCTTTAAGCAATTAGTGATACGCGTTCATGTCATTTTGTATAATCGCTGCAATATGTTACCTGAAGAGAAAGAAAAATGTAGTAAAGTAAGCACCAGAAGAAAAAACATTTAAAACATCTGTCTGAAAATATATACTTTCATGCTGTTTATTAAATTACATTTTTTTAGAAGGCAGGTTTTCT
This sequence comes from Liolophura sinensis, assembly GCF_032854445.1. Classification (NCBI taxonomy): domain Eukaryota; kingdom Metazoa; phylum Mollusca; class Polyplacophora; order Chitonida; family Chitonidae; genus Liolophura; species Liolophura sinensis. The sequence continues at coordinate 4,043,663 of NC_088296.1, read as the reverse complement.
TGACATTGGGATTATGTGCATGTAACTACCATGATGACCATTACTGTAGGTATCATGTCATCATGGTACCTGTAATTACATGGGCTTTGTGAAACGGGGCCAATATTGATAATGTGTGCGATCTCCAGTGACACGCCACTCCAAGGATTCATTGACCGTAAACTGTAAAACAGGTATTTATGATATCAGATTTGGTTTTCTGTGCACTGACACACATTATACAGAAATAAAGTTCTCAAAAATTAAATGCAGTGAAATGTTTGTATTCAAAGATGATCGAAGTTTACGAATGATACTGGTAGTGTGTGTTGGAAGTGACCTCACAGCATCTTTTATTTGTATTATGTCAGGTATTTATGATGTCAGATTTGCTTTTCTCTGCACAGACACACATTACGGGAGTAAAGTTTATGAAAACTTTATCTATATCTCTCCTATATCAAGGTGTAAAAAATGTATAGCCTGGGATACCATATGTTATAGTATACCATGTTATAACCACATTTCATATTCTTGAGTACGGCGTAAAACACCATTCAGATAAATAAATAAATAAATAAATAAATATACACATTTCATCTTGGATGAGAGTTTTTAAATTGGTACCATTCATAATCACAATACATTGAAGCTTTACTTCACATAGACTTACGTCTGTATTAATCAAACTTATTTCAACATACAGTAAAATCACCCAAAATGTCACTCCAAAAAGTATGTAAAATAAATGTAATGAAATATTAATTTTGTGGCTTAAAGTTACCAAGTTCCAGCATGATATGACCTTGCCTTCCAAGCAAACCCATACGTGGGAAGATCTGCCAGCAACCTGCAGATGGTCGTGGGTTTCCCCCGTGCTCTGCCCGGTTTCCTCCCACCATAATTCTGGTTGCCGTCGTATAAGTGACATATTCTTGAGTACAGCGTAAAACACCAATCGAATCGAAGCGAATTTCAAAACATGTTCTTCTAGGATCAGTGAATCTCGGACTCACTGAGGTAGACTGGACAATTTAGTCATTGCCCGCAAAGTTTTATTTATTGAAAAATGTATTTGATTTAAATGTTTATGCCGTACACAAGATACTTGACAGCGCCAGAATTATGATGGTGGGAGTAAAATGGGCGCTATGTTTTTAGGTCATTTACCTAAAATGTAATTATTATTCTCGAAATGATTTAAAATTTCATCCCCAAGTGTGCACTTTCAGAGGCAAATAAATGTCACAAACTGTTATTTTCGCTGCTGAAATTTACAATTTTCGAGTAGAATATTATCCCATGTTCCATGCGAACTCCGAAGCACCTTTCTAAAATCTAGATCTCTTGAGAAAATGAAAAATGGGCACGTTAGTTATGGGCGACATTTATGGTCATTTAGGATACGTGTATGTTATATTGACTGGTGTTATTGCCATCATCAGTGTGGAGACAAGAACAGCCCGTATAACTGTTCTGCCTAGCATGGCTAGAGCTCATATTCTATATGTCATTATGGCATGGTTTTGATTGCTAAGATAATAAAATCACCCAACCCAACAATCATTACATGACGGCATTAGCCTGTGAGACTTTCACATTCAAAAGGGATTTTGATTCCCGGGATTTAGATGGATAATTGAACTTTTTGTGGCATCGATCGGAAATTTGTTCAGAACCAACGACGCCGCTGAAGACTGCCTGTAGTCAGCAGGCGAGATATTATATTGAAATCTGGAGAAAAAATGGAGAGTATTATTTTCATGTTTATACGATGAGGATTTTAATTTGGACATATCAATATTTATTGTTTCCATGGAGGTTTTTGTGTTTCTTGGGGGTTTGTTTGTGCATACCACACATGGCATGAAGATAGTTGACTTCCCCATCCACTCTTTCCTGTGTCAATAATTTATTTGTAAAAGGTATAGTTAAACACAGTGATGTTGAGCTTGCTGTGAAATCTGCATTACATATGCTTTTTAGCTCGCCTGTAAGAAGTAAGAAGTAAGGTGAGGTTTTGTGAGAAGGTGGAAGGCAGAGTCGGCATCTCTGTTGGTGTCCGGTTTGTTTTTTTAGCTCCTATATGATGTACTCTCATACATGGATTGAATGTTAAGCTTTTTTAACTCCTGTATAATGGACCCGCATACATGGATTGAAGGTTAAGCTTTTTTTATCTCCTCTATGATGTACTCTCATACACAGATTGAAGGTTAAGCTTTTTTGGGGGACTCTCGTGTATAATGTATGGTGCGTAGATGTACATATATGGACAGACAATTAACCATTTTTTTTCCCGCAAACCCGCGGTGGGGGGGGGGGGGGGGGCAGTAAAGCTATAAATTTGTACAGTGAAGATTTCTCTGAAGTTCACAGCACGGAGACAAGTGCAATATTACCGGTATAATGTGCAAGTTTCCACCATCTGCTGCTTTCTCATGGCTCATACTTTTTTGTGGAAGCCGTATAGATTTTACATCATATTTCACATAGCTCTTGACAAGAATTGATTTCAGCTCCTGGGAGAAGCCAAATCTGTTCGAGTCATTGAAGATACAAGGACCTGCTTCATGACACATTAACTACACTGGCAGAGGTACTATAACAGGTGCTGGTTTAGTTTGGTTAATTTTTGCCTTTCATCTCCGACTGGCTTTGTGTAATCATGGAAGAGAATCATTCTTTGTATGACAGGCAATATACCTCCAGTGGTTAGATGGTATGTGTGATGCATTTTGTATAAAGGGCAATACACCTCCAGTGGTTAGATGGTACATGTATGTGTGATGGATTTTGTATAAAGGGCAATACACCTCCAATGGTTAGATGATACATGTGAAGGATTTTGTATAAAAAGCAATATACGTCCAGTGGTTAGATGTGAAGGATTTTTTTGTATGCCAGAAGTAATGTGAATGTATTTTCTTTTGTTTGTCAGCATTGAAAACATTGATACAGCTTGGGGATAATTAAATTAAGATAAACATCGATCTTTCTCAGAGTATATAGCTATACCGATATGTAAAGTATGAGAATGTAAAAAGATTTAGTGCATGTTAGGGATTTAGGGATCAAGTAAACCCAGAACAGTGAAGACAGTGCTCTGCTAGCAAATGGACAGACGTAATCAGTGAAATAAAGGCTCTTATCAATTCACCTCATTTATGGTTTTATTTTATCTGCTCATGTAAATGTCTGAATAATTGCAAATTTCACAACCCTTAGCTAGCACCACTGACTAAGGAATAAAAGCTCCAGTCACACAATGAGGGCTGTTATACGTTACAGTACATCTGACCAGACTGCAATTTGGGGGAAAAAAGTGATTTTACAGCTAGTGATCAAAATCAGGTACATTAGTTGCTGGCAGTATGTGGGAAGGTCTGGGAGCAACCTGCGGATGGTCATGGGGTTCCCCTGGGCTCAGTGCCTGGATTCCTTCCACGATAATGCTGGCCTCGTATAAGGTGGTATAAGCATGATAAATGAAATATTCTTGGGTGTGGCGTAAAACACAAATCAAGTGTAATAAATAACTAAATGTTGACAATTCATAGGCCTGTCAGGCAAGTGCTCACATGCATGGTACATAACTCAGGATAGTGAGTTAATTTTATGTCCCATTTTTAAGTCCTGTTTTAGTTAACTGAAAATGATTAAAATTCAAAATAGGATATTCCTGTTTCCACATGACAATTATATAAGTGCCGTGTTTTAAGAGGATGCGGCTGCAAACCTGATGGAAGTTTGAACACATGCAGAAAAACCGTTAATGTTATAATCATAGATACTAAAACTCATTATAATTTTTCGCAAGGTTTTTTTCTTGATTTTTTTTCCTAGTGAAATAACCTAAAATATCGGCCAGAAAAGTCCATTTTAGAGGCAGGTAAATGTGCTGAAATATTATTTTTGGTGCTGAAACTTACAATTTTCCTGTAGAATATCATCTAATGTTCCAAGCCATCCTCACAACAGCTTTCTCAAATTGGCAATATTAGCAAGTTAGTCATGGACAAAATTCATGGTCATTTAAGATAGTTCAAGTATTGCTGTCCTTTTTTGTTCTGTCCTAGAACAATGAATGCTTATATTGTATTTTTACCTTCACAATCCAGCTTCTCTTAAGATTACACTGGCAGGCTGTAGTTCTCTTACGATTGGCAGGCCATAGGGACTACTTGAGCCATGCATACATCTGTTGATACTGGGCGATACAGTTTGCGTGCCAGTGGATCAATGATCGCTGGTCTAATTGAACTGGCAGTAATCAACTAACGATGGAGGTGTTATAACAGATCACAGAGGGGCGAGTGAAATGAGAACGGTGTATACACATTATCACAGCGGGTCAGAAAATGTCATTGAACTTGAAGCGATGTGGTAGGACGATGTTTTGCTGATCGTGACTTGGACATGTAACCATGTACAGTTCTGCCTAGCGTGCGTGGACCTCTGCTTCAGATCTGAACTACGCACTCGGGACACTGATTACTGACAGAGCTGCCTCCTTGTAAATGGGGAAGAGAGTTCAATACTGAAATGGGCGTGGGGTTGGGCGGAGATGTCAGAAACTTTGATATATGCATGCAATTATGTGATCATAGAAGGGAAAGTTTCTGAAAGTAATAAGCTGGCCTTGGGAGTGACTGCAAGAGTTTAGGAACTTTAAAATGGTCAGCAGGCTATTTTGGTGATTTTTTAACAATTAAGATGGAGGAATTGCAAAATTTTATCTGGTCATATTATATAATATTCTCGTGTTAAACAGATCAGCATTATACTATCAGATATTTTGACTTGAAAATGTAAGTATCATTAGGTATTCAACACGTTGTCACAGTTACATTGTGTGCTCAAAGGCAATATTAAACCTAAGTTTTTCTGTGGGAACTTTTGTCTCTTTGAGGTATTTGTGTCACCCATGTCAATTGTCATCTGGTGAGATATGATATAGATGAAATATTGCATGTGCTGAGTTCGTATAGGGTGAGAAGTGCTTGGTTAGTGTTGGGGATACCCCTGGGCATCTACCACCCCCAGGGGTACTCCACCCAGTGCGCTCGCACCCAGAGGAGCTTAATCAATCTCATGTCCGTAGTTGACGTGAGCGACAATAATGCAATTATCGTGTGAGGTAGAGACACTAAGCATGTATGACACTACTCACCTGAGATTTTGTATACACCTGCACCTTGTTAACAGATTTCCCTAATGTTTTAAGCCGTAGGCCTAATGGTGTGTTTGATCAGTGAATAAATAAAAGTGAAAGGGACTGAGTTGTGTATGTACGTTTGTGAACACCTTTCGATGTCGAGAATCAGTTACATTATTTATTTGTCACGCTGTAACTTCGTTAGGTTATTAACGAGGTAATACTGCTAATAACTATAGGTATACAAAGATATGCATTTTCTGTTTAAATGTTCCTGTACCTGACACTTAAGGGCAATGCTCTTTTATGCTGGAAACTACGGCTTCGCCCAACCTGATAAATAAACCTAAAAGCTGTCACTGCTAAATTCCTGAGGAAGGTTTTAAACAGAAATCAGATAAATAAATAAATGTAGCATAACTGTAAAGTAATACAAAATGACTGGGTTTAGTTTCAAAGCCTAGTTTCGTCTACCTTAAAGCATGTTCATTTTTGTATTGCATATATGTAAATTGAGGTCGAATATTTTTGATTGTGACAAATAGAACAGCAATTCAGTTGATCACTAGGAAATAAGAACAGCAGATATTGACAAACATATGAACAAAAACAAAACCGCAATAGGTACTTGTATTACGTCCCAGCCAGAAGACGTCATGCAAAGTCATCTTGCACTGACCCCTTGCACTCTGACCCCTTGCACTCTGACCCCTTGTACTCTGAACCCTTGCACTCTGACCCCTTGTACTCTGACCCCTTGCACTCTCACCCCTTGTTATAATTAGGTAATGGCCCATGGTAAACAGACCAATCAACAGATTGTCTACTCACAGAGCGATTGTACACCTGCTAAATGTCATGGCTAAAAAGCACCATGTATGTATGTAGTGTCAACATGTGAAAAGATTGAGTGCATCAAATTACAGGTACGTGTATAATATCCTTGATTTTTCTGTGTAGGAATTTTGGAAAATTGAAAAGTTTTTGGAAAAAAAGAGTGAAGAATGAGTAAAGTAATCCTTCCACCTTTTCAGCCGCCTCTGTAACTAATATTTATAAACATTCTGAGAGAGATAAACATTCTGGGATGTAGAGAACTAATTTGCACTGTTGTATTAAGGTTGTATCTTTAGAAACACAAACCAATCATTTTAGCATCATTTTGATCATAACTGTATGTTTAAATTCCACTGAAAAAAGTGCTTTGGTGGTTCAAACGGGTAAAGATTTACAGTATACATGTATTTCAAAGATTTTTTGGATGTATATGTATACACCAAGCATCTCCCTTAGGAAAATATATTGTTAAAGAATAGGGGCTAGCTAATAATAAAAGAGGACTTACTGGAGCTGTCAGTATTTAACGGGAGACCAGAGGTCGAGCTACACAGGTGGTTCAAGTGACAGTGGAATGCATCGTTTTCTTCTGTGACATTCCAGTGCATGTGTACGTCGTGTGAGTGCACATACACCGATAATTGTGATATAATAAAGGAAAGAATTAACGAGTTCACAGCTTTGGACAGTCTTGATATAGATGGGAAGGAGTTGAATCAATGAAAATCTGCCACGTTGATTTTACATGTGTATATGTGTCATCTTTTCGATGTCATGTTGGTGTGATATGCTTACTGCAGGGTGATCAGCCAGCTATAGTCTACCATAGGTTATCTCCCCTTATTGCGCATGGGCTAATGGCTTCAAATCTTATCTGGCTCTCATGGGTTACCTCTATATATTAATTATTAAGGTAACCATGATGTAACATTTGTCAGAAAAAAGTGCCTATGTCTGCATTTGATATTTATCCTTGTCTCTGTTCTGCACAGCACCTCAGCTAACCGAGCCAAAAAACCCTGAGTTGTAATTGAGCTTCAACATTTTCGCATGTTTGCAAGGTGTTTATTCAAGCATATTCTGAAGGCATTATGTTTGTGTAGACTGATAAATTTATACGTTTTGTGAATACCTGAAATTGGCCAACCTAACCAATGTAAATTTGTCTCCAAAATCAAATTAAAAATGTGCATAAATTGCACTGAAACTTTGTCTTTCTTGTGCAAAAAGTTTGAGAAATACAGACCATATAGGGACTATATGTTAATTAAATCCTTTCTAATTCTGTAATATTATCTTGTAAGACAGTGACATGGACTAGAACATGGAGAAGCCTTTAAAGTTTCAACATATTGGACTGTCACCTAAAACATGCCTTATTTATTGAATTAAGAGTTATTGTTTGTTATCTATGGGTATTTGGGTTGTTAATCACCTGTTTGGTAATGAATAGTATTAGTCTGCTGGGCTTTTCGATACTACAAAATAGTCAGGAATTTACCTGTCTTTTGGAGGAGCTTCAGTGAATTCAGAAATTAAGTAAATGCTGTGTTTCGGCATTGTTTGGAAGAAGATAGTCTTGGAACATTTTGGTGCTATAACTCAGAGAATTTTACACCAATAAAAGGTCAGTTGACAACTTGTTCATGAGGCTTAACTTAAACTTTTGTTAACGTTGAACAGAAGGACTTATGTTAGTAGCTATTGTGAAAAAAGTAGTCCATGAAAAAAGAAGAAAATGGCAAGTTGGGAAGTTCAAGGCCCAATTTCACAAAGAGGCGTACAGCATATATTTTATTGTACATTTGTCATATGATATTTTGTACATCATTATTACCATACCATTGTCCTATTTGTGTGATTATAGTACGTGTGTGACATCTTTGTGAATCTGGGCCATGATTCTGTCCAGGTGGATATGTCGGTTCTGGTTGTGTGGTCTTTATTATGCCTTCATAAGGAGGTGCTGTGAATTTAGAATTACTTAAGGATCATAGGGAAACCTGTTTTCATTGCATACAGCTTTGACTCTTTGAGGACAGTGTAGGTAATGGTTAGTGAATATAGCGGGGCCAATATCAGTTGGAACATGGCTAGCTGATCTCAGAGCCACTGGTATCTCATCCTGCCTGACAAGGACCTGACCACTAAAGCCCTGAGTAGATCTGGTGATGAGAGACTAGAGCATGCAATCACATGATCATAACATTTGCTTTGGGGATTAGAAGGAGCTGACTTGGTCTTGATCTCTGAGGCAGATGTAACGCATCAAGTGCAAACATAAGAAAAGATCCCACCACTCATCACAGCACATGGAACGACCAGTGGAATGGTCCAACATCCTAATGAATATTTAAGAGGTGCAAAATAAAAACGAATCCATAAACATGACCCAGATATCATTGATGGATGGGAAAAGGAAATGGCTGTCCCCTGGGAGATAGAATGCTTCTGCATGGCTTCATAATATTTCATTCGTCTTGATCAGAGCTCAGAGCGGTTATTGCTCCTTCGATCGGCGTAATTACGGAAATCCATGACCTGTTCATCTGGCTATTGTGGTGTGATTTTTGGGATAGCTGGGATGATTTTGCAATGATGACTGAGTCGGACACAACACTATACCAGCAATGATGACTGAGTCAGACCCAACACTATGCCAGCAATGATGACTGGGTCGGACACAACACTATACTAGCAATGATGACTGGGTCGGACACAACACTATACTAGCAATGATGACTGAGTCGGAGCCAACACTATACCAGCAATGATGACTGGGTCGGACACAACACTATGCCAACAATGATGACTGAGTCGGACACAACACTATACCAGCAATGATGACTGAGTCAGACCCAACACTATGCCAGCAATGATGACTGGGTCGGGCACAACACTATGCCAACAATGATGACTGAGTCAGACACAACACTATACCAGCAATGATGACTGAGTCAGACACAACACTCTACCAGCAATGATGACTGAGTCAGACACAACACTATACCAGCAATGATGACTGAGTCGGACCCAACACTACACTAGCAATGATGACCAAGTCAGAAACAACACTCTACCAGCAGTGATGACTGAGTCGGACCCACATTATACCAGCAATGATGACTGAGTCGGACACAACACTATACTGACAATGATGACTGAGTCAGACACAACACTATACCAGCAATGATGACTGAGTCGGACCCAACACTATACCAACAATGATGACTGAGTCAGACCAAACACTGTACCAACAATGATAACTGAGTCAGACACAACACTATACCAGCAATGATGACTGAGTCGGACCCAACACTACACTAGCAATGATGACCAAGTCAGAAACAACACTCTACCAGCAATGATGACTGAGTCGGACCCAACACTATACCAGCAATGATGACTGAGTCAGACCCAACAATATACTGACAATGATGACTGAGTCAGACACAACACTATACCAGCAATGATGACTGAGTCGGACCCAACACTATACCAACAATGATGACTGAGTCAGACCAAACACTGTACCAACAATGATAACTGAGTCAGACACAACACTCTACCAGCAATGATGACTGAGTCGGACACAACACTATACCAGCAATGATGACTGAGTCGGACCCAACATTACACTAGCAATGATGACGAAGTCAGAAACAACACTCTACCTATATGTCTTTCACAAAGTCATAACGGGGGGCTCAAAGACAACATGTGGCTCCATTCTGGAAAATCTGATGTCTGCCGTAAAGCTGGTTATGTGCTGTACAGAGGCCCATTGTGTAAGCCCAGTGTTGGCGAGACAATTCCTTTTGTGTTATGTCCTTTGATTGGTTCATCAGCCAGAGTTTGACAAATGAGCGCATCTGTAGGTATAACAATGAACACCTTTGTTCAACAAGTGAATGAAAGGTTTGTTGGCTATAAGAAAGATTGGTTTTTATCATAATGAAGCCAGACGCAGAATATCTGCAGCTTGCATTCATATATTGTGTCATCTTTATGGTCGTTGTAAGGACTTGGGAGCAGCCAACAACAATATCAGTGTTCTGTGGGCCCCTACCACGTGGCGATTCAGTCACATGGAAATCGCAAGGGTCATTTAAGCAATTACACGCACTGCGGTAGCTCTTTGAAGTTCCATCTTATATACTGAGTTACATATGAAGCAGTAGGTGATTTCATAGTTTCGTAACTTAAAGAGCTATTATCTAAACCATTCAGTGTTACTGTACACGGGTGGGCTATCATAGTTTTACGTCTTGATTGAGGTGTCGCTCGAGCCTCCATGAGTTCACTCCCTTCCATGATTTTTCGCGCATCCGTTAACAACATGATTATGGGCACCTTATTTTAAGGGAGCAGAGTATGTATTCCCCTCGGGCAGAGGCTCTTAGCTTACCGTCTGCTACACATACCTTTTCATAGACGGTAGATCGTTCGACATGGCCATACATACCATGTTTTCAACCACATGCCATTCACAATGCATACACCATTACATATTGAACTCACACTGCTATTGGCAATTTATATACATGACATGAGAAAGTTTATCAGTTATTAGCCAAAGGCTGGTGGTTTATACTCCTTGCTATGTGCTATCTGTCACCCATAGAACCAACCACAGTTGTTGTTATAAATGAAACATAGAGCATAGCATTATATCCACAATCAGATAGATAAATAAATAAATTACAGATCTGAACTTGTTACATGGCTGATTTGTTTTATTGATGACAAGATCCCTTCCTCAGAAGCCCTCTTCCCTCACCACATCCATTTCCATCCCTCCCAACGGGGCTCCCCAAAGGGTGATCAGAACCAGGAAGAATGGATCACCATGAAGCCGATGGGTATTTGTAATAATGTTGCTCCACCATCTGGCATCTCCAATAAATCCAGACCACCAGCTGGTGCTGAGAATGTAATTTTGGAAGTTGTTCATGTTGAATGTTCAAGGAACTGTGGTGAAACTCCGCGGCCCATCTATTATTTAAATCATGTGACTCAGCATGAGATTATAGGACATTGGTAACATATTACCCTTATTCTTCTAAAATTTGAGACAGATATTAGTAGTGTTGAAAGTAGCATGTTACATTATTCCAGCAGTCTTTAAGAAAAGATATGAGTATGTTGTTCATTTGATGGCCTAAGCAAGTGAGAAAAAAGAAACTCCTGCTATAATTACATATATATTGGCTAAATTGAGCAGCCCTGAGGTGTCCCAAAATTTAGAAGAAATACGGTAGTGGCCCTCACCAGCTTAATGTGCATTATGCTCACACTGCGAGGAGTGTGGAAGTATGGTCACATGAAAATTGCAGTGATTGAAACCTAGACAAAAAGGAAAAAAAGAGAGAAAAGTGGATACAAAGTGGACAGTTGTAGCATCCACTGACAGTGTAGCTCTGTATTATACAGACAGCAGTAGCGTCCACTGACAGTGTAGCTCTGTAGTATAGGGACAGCAGTAGCGTCCACTGACAGTGTAGCTCTGTAGTATAGGGACAGCAGTAGCGTCCACTGACAGTGTAGCTCTGTATTATAGGGACAGCAGTAGCATCCACTGACAGTGTAGCTGTCTGTTTTCCAGGGACAGCAGTAGGATCGACTGACAGTGTAGCTGTCTGTATTACAGGGACAGCTGTAGGATCCACTGACAGTGTAGCTCTCTGTATTACAGGGACAGCAGTAACATCCACTGACAGTGTAGCTATCTGTATTCCAGGGACAGCTGTAGGATCCACTGACAGTGTAGCTGTCTGTATTACAGGGACAGCAGTAGCATCCACTGACAGTGTAGCTCTCTGTATTACAGGGACAGCAGTAGCATCCACTGACAGTGTAGCTCTCTGTATTACAGGGACAGCAGTAGCATCCACTGACAGTGTAGCTATCTGTATTACAGGGACAGCAGTAGCGTCCACTGACAGTGTAGCTATCTGTATTACAGGGACAGCAGTAGCGTCCACTGACAGTGTAGCTCTCTGTATTACAGGGACAGCAGTAGCATCCACTGACAGTGTAGCTGTCTGTATTACAGGGACAGCAGTAGCATCCACTGACAGTGTAGCTGTCTGTATTACAGGGACAGCAGTAGCATCCACTGACAGTGTAGCTATCTGTATTACAGGGACAGCAGTAGCATCCACTGACAGTGTAGCTATCTGTATTACAGGGACAGCAGTAACATCCACTGACAGTGTAGCTCTCTGTATTATGAGAGGCACAAGTTATTGATATGACGTGTGTGCATTTGAATACTGCTGAACATTTAATATATTTCATGTAACTCTTATGAATGGAAAAACAAATAGCTAACAAATTAAGACTAGCCAGCTTAAGAACATTGTTGACATTCTTGCTGATATTCATGTAGTTGAATTGTATTCATTTGTTGATTTATTAATTTATTTATCCAGTAATACAGCACACATGTACAGTAGTACAGCAGCACTTAGACAGTATCACAGCAATGAACACTTTTAGTAATACAGCACACCCATTCGGTAATACAGCACACACTTACAGTTATTCAATACCCATTCAGCAGTACAGCACATTCAGTAATACATAACATACACCCATTCAGTAATACAGCACACACTTGTAGTAATACAGCACACACTTTCATTAATACAGCACACACTAACAGTAATATAGCACACATTAACAGTAATATTTATTTATTTTTCATTTCATTGGTGTTTTCCACCTTACTCAGGTATATTTCACTTATATGATGGCAACCAGCATTATGGTGGGAGGAAACCGGTCCAGGGGAAACCCACGATCACTAACAGTAATACGACATACTTTCAGTAATACAGCACACACTTACAGTAATACAGCACACACTTTCAGTAATACAGTGCACACTTTCAGTAATCTCACACACTTTCAGTAATACAGCACAAATTATCAGTAATACAGCGCGCACTTTGAGTAATACAGCACAAACTTTCAGTATTACAGCACAAAATATCAGTAATACAGCATACATTTACAGTAATACAGCAAGAGCTGATATAATACATGTCAATTAACCCTGCGTCAGAACAAGAATAAATTTCCAGTGTTATTGATCTTGGGAAGGCTACTATAATTGCACCGTGGCTAAGAGTGCCAAAGCAGAGAAATTATTAATGTGCGTGACCCCTGACCCCTGACCCCATAGTCCCCCTAGTCCCCCTGCCCCCCGTCCTGTAGCATGTCGAGGCATTGTACGTCTCCTGGTAAACCCCCAGGCCCTGCACCCTGCCATTTTTCTACCATGCATAATTCATGAGGTATAATAAACAGTGGATGTGGTCAGATTTGCTGAACTTGCTGGCAACCTTTTGTGTGTGTGTGTGTGTGTGAGACTCCAAGTTTGAAGGTCAGGACGTACTAGGCAGTGATATTCAAGTCATTTATATAGTATCATGTCTGTTTGGTTAATTTACCATGTGATAAGGGATGTACAGAGAAAAGTATGAATATGACCTTTGCTATATTAACCATACTGATATGAATATACTTCATTAATTTATACAGAATAAATTTGATTTGGTAGATCTCATATATGTATATGTCATACATGTATTTATATTTACATAATGTCTCAGAAAACTACCTTAACTGTGGGCCTGGTAGTCTCTCGAAACGAAACCGTCCTAACCTACCGGTTTTCGAGTAGACGTACGGCTATGGTTCTCTGCATTAGGAGAGTATGGGCCTGGCTGCTGTACCTTAAGTTTGTTCAGTATTTAAGGTATTTATCTATTTAGTGTTTTTGCGAATAATGTGTCACTTAAGAAATTTTCTCTTCTTCACATTTTTGGTAAGATATTGAGGAATGTATAGCAAAAAATGTACTATCTGTAACTTTGGTGACCATCACTCAGCTATGTTATCAAGTTTTACTTGGTTTATGTCAGTCACACGTGGGGAGTTATACATCAGTTTGTAGCCATTTGTCAGACATGCTGTTTTTGTTTGCAGTCATACTAATTCTTGTGACCTTTGATTGCTGTTAAAATGCCACCTCTGTTTTTTGCCTAAGCTATCTGTGGGACAGATAATGTTATCTCCTGTTACATCGTTGTCAAGAGGCTTCATTGAGCAGGTGCCATGGCTCAGATCTCCAAGGATTGTTTGTTCGCGTGACAGCACATTTTTTTGGTGTCGGCAGCAGGATTTCATTCATTGCTTCTGTTTTCACAGCTAATGGTAGATGTTGTCTTGGATAATTGTTGGTTTGCTGAATACAGTGCTGTAGGTCTAGTTTGTGTTAACCCGCAGGGAAAATTACAGCCCGGAGGTACAGCAGTAGGTTTTTATTAATACCCTACGTGGGCCAGAGTGAATCGGTTTGGTGTCAGAAGTGAGATGGTGAATCGTGTGTATGCCATCGCATTTAATGCCCAGCCGACTGGGTAATTGCTACTTCATTACCTATACATGGGATGTTTCCCTGGCATCTCTTAAGGCACGTCCATTTCTGTTGGCATTTTGCCAAACTATAATGTTGGCATTTCTGGATGATCAGGACTTTAGGGTCAGCTTGTAATTGACCACTTTAGTCCAAGCAAACCTGCCATTAGATGAGGTTTACCGATGAGGACACCCAAGTTTACAGACATGGGTGCTGGATTCTCACACAGAGAAACCCTCCTCTTGTAGATGGCACTCAGCTGTGAAGTTTGCACTCAGCTGTTCTGAGCTGTGAAGTTTGCCTACAAGCCAAGTTTTTATGCTTCACCTCTGACCTCTGCAAAAGTTACAGGAGGGCGAAAGTTCGAACTTGTCAGTGAATTAAGTTTTTGACAAACTTTAGTACCTTACAATAATCCAACTGATTGGTTATAAATAATTTTGCCTGGAAAGGAGACCAAAAGATCATGTCTTGTGTGCTGACTGGAATGTACAGTCTGATTTTCTGAGTTTTATTTGGAAATGCCTGTTGGGTGGCACAGATTTGCATAGAAACTGTGTCTACAGAGATGATTCTGCTTAACATATATCAACATATGCTTAACATTGAAGAAATCAGATCATCCAGTAAATTAACAGAATGTAGTGCCAAGATTTCTTGATGGCAATCATCTCTTGTGTTTTTTTCTAATGCGGGAGTTTTGTGAAGTCCAACTGTACAGGAGGCATGCTGATTTCAAGTGATACAAGAACCTTAAGCATTTTGTATTTTTGTGGACACTGATTGAACTGATTTGTGAAATGCAATTCAAAGTGTCCAGGAATACTTGGACTTGTGGCCTGCATTTGTCGTTCAGTTTGACCATCAGGTTTGAGTTATCAGAAATCTCATCACTGTTTTTGAACGTTCAAGTAATGAGTCATACAAGACCATCTCTGTGGAGAATGCTCAATTGTGAAAACTATTAATCTGATCAGATACAACAGGATCAAAGCTGCAATGGAAATTTCCTTGTGAGACTTCAGATGAGATTTTCCCTCTTCATGTAAATCATCTTCTGAATTTTTCGGTCTGGATGTGCTTCACCTGAACTTTTTACCCACGGTCATGTGACCTGAGATCATCAGCTGTGTATTATTTCCTCAAAATACTGACGGGCGTCCTTGATTGATTTTTCACTCCTGAGACAGGGATGTGTTATTAAGCATCCCGCTGACATCGGTACGAGCGTGGCAGTAATCGCTAGGAGCTGCTACAATTTGCGAGGCTCACATTGGGCTTGGTTTTGATTGAGGATTGGGATTACGTTTTTTTTTTTCTTTACATACAAAATCCAATGCTCTTCAGCGCAGCAAGAGTCTCATTTCTGACGCTGACAGAAAAAATGAACATTTAATCTGATTTATCAAAGAGCTTTGTGCACCTTAATATCTTGTCCAATCAAATCATGCAAGATTATTGTGTTGCCCAATCAAATGAGGCCAGATAACAAAATAGAAGTCTCTTGTCAGATTTGAAAGGCTTATCTGTTTAGCAGCCGGTTGTCTTATTATAAGGCGTTGTCCAGGAAGTTTGTGAGTCAGGGGCAGACAATAACCTGTCAGGTGTGATAGATAGTATCTGCTCAAGTCTTACTGATCTGTCAAGATGTTCTATAATGGATCGATGCAGTGATACCTGTTTTCTAATGTGATCATTAATGCCTATTCAGAAATTATCTTATACAAAATCGAAGTGCATCCAAAACTGTCAATCCTGCTTGAAGCAAAAATCTATAAGTTTTCATTTTTTTTTTTTTTTTTTGGTACAGTGTAAAGTTGTCTCTTGATTTATGGCGTCAGAGGTTCATTAAGCAGAGCCATGCTCTGCATCTTTCCAGGAAATATGAATCATTGGGGACAAGTGATTTGTTTCAGACTTGATCCAATTACCATGTGGTGAATGGCAAAGTGACCCCAATTCAAGTCGAATGTTACAGTACTATGAGATACATTGTGTATAAAGAATGATCTTAATCCTTATAATTGGCTAAGAAGGAATTCCAGATAGATTCAGGGATTTTTTCCGCAAAGATTAAAATTGCTTCAGACTTGTAGGAGGATTGCTCTATAGTACATTGACTTATATTGGTGGCAAAGCACAGTTTTGGAATTCATTGATTTTTATCCTCTTTGCTGTGAAGACTTAGGATTGGTTTTACTACATACAATATAGCTGGTGTACAAAGCTTTATAGTGGTTGACCCAACCAGTAGTGCAGCGCACTGTGTACTGAAGTGGAAACAGTTTTCACGTGCTACTTACGCATGTTCCTGCTGGACGTGTTCCAACAGTTCCAAATGAAAAATCCAGGACTCGAGTCTCTGATAGATATCACCTGGCTATAAAGAAAATTGAGGACATATTTCCTGTACAGAGGATTGGAATTTGTGGGTCATTTTGTCAGTGTGTTCAAGACTATAGAGATTCGTCAAAGTTTATGCTTTTGTCGATGAAATTCTGATTATGTGTGATTACATTGACCAGGACTTAGCAGAATTTACCAGGATGCCATGTGATACTGATTTTGGACAGACATGACAGAATTCTCTTCCCAATACAAATACTTCTGTTTTCAATGATACTACGATATGGTATGAGATCTCAGATCAGTGGCTACAGAATCTTTGGTGTCAGAAGTGGATTAGAAGAATCTGTTAGCCAGTTCTCTGGATTCTGCAAATTAATTTCGAAAACATGACCAAGTGACATTTGAGATGTGCATTTTGTGTGTTGCCATATGGAAAAGATGGAAAACGTTTTGTTATCTATGTGTATACTGCAGTTTGCTCGTTTTCACTTTTAACCCTGTAATGTTTGCACAATGCTGTTGAGGACAGTTACTCAATCTCCTGTTATTTTCTTTGGGGCTTGATAATTAGAAGCAAAAGTAGCTGAGCAGGCATTTTATTTGATCATTTCATTGTTGAATCTACACAGTATTCAAGTATACATATGTATGTATGTATGTATGTATTGGAATTTTGGTAGGCTCTTTTTGGAGACTCAGAGGAAATGGAGTGATATTTGACGTTGCAGTTGTCAGATTTGTAGCCTGATCTTTGTCACACGTTTCAACGGACATCACATTTGCCTTCATCTTTGGAATCTTCTCAGAGATTTCTCCATGGACAAAATGGTGGCATGACTTTTTGCGGAGCATGTACACTTGGCAGTGACCCCAGATTGGTGTGATGTACAGAGTGTGTGGGGTGCACAAACAATATTGCAGTTTTGTCTTTCTATTCTGATGTCTGGCCAAGATAGCAACTGTTGTGTAATATTGTTTCACTCCTTATCAGCGTGGCTTTTTGGCACAAAGACAACACACATGTAATGGAACCATGGAAGATATACATGTACGTGACACATCACATTAATATTGGCGTAAAACCTTGGTTTCAAGTTTAGTCTCCCTTTGCGTACTCTTCAAAAGTGGAGGTACAAAAGGCATAAAAACAAAATGTTGGGAATTCCAGTTTACCCATCATGTGACTAAGCGAGTTTTCACCAGATTTACCTCCAAGCACACAAGAGCACCACATTATCAGGAGAAGCTTAGTGCTGTAGTGTTTTTGGTTTCGTGATAGGTTGAAGCAGCCTATTTTACAGATACTGTAACAAATTAAGTTTTGTTCAGGACACCTCTCATATCATGAATGGTACATGTGCATGTAGTGTTCTTGATTATTGTGTTTAAGTATTGGTTCAAAGCAGAGTGTACCATATTCGTTTCTTTTTTTTTTGTAAAGTTTCTACATACGTCGTGCTTCTGAAGTTTATATGTATTACATGAGGCTATAATTTGGGGTACTTGGATGGCATACAGTAGCTGCATATATGTGAAATGATCGCATGACTAACTGTTAAACAACACCGCATCCGCGATCAAGACACACAACACTGCATTCCTCAGGTGCAAAGCTCAACTGTGTTGATTAAACAATCAACGTCTGCCCAATTTCAACTCTTAATGTCCTGTCACTATGGTGACTAGGAGGATGGGGAATCGCCGTGGACATCATGTCAGCTGAAACTCCCCATGGTAATGAATATTCATGAAGCATTTAGTGTGTTGGCCAACCCTTGATGAGACCTTGTGTCACATGCCTGCCAGTCAACAGTGGACTTTATAGGACTTTATTCTGCTCAAGCCCATGTGGCCCTGCCCAGGACTGGTGTAGCTAAGTCTAGCTGCGCAAGTGTAAGCCACATGTTCAAACTCTGCTTCAAATTTGTGGGTAGTTTCAATAGGAGCTTAACACAGTCCAGGAAGTCCTCTGATTGGTCACAAAATATGTGGTCGAGACGCCCCAGCAACATCAGTATTGTTATTTCTCAAGGTAAGGACCCAAAAATGTGATGTCTTATTACTGGATGGAGAAACCATGCAGTCAAGTGCATTTAAGAGATGCTGTGTGTTTGTGATCTAACTGTCACACTTGATAATAATTTCTTACGAGCAAGATAATAAGGTTAAAGTATTGAAGTTTGAATGCACGGTTATGTAAGGCTATTATAATATGTAAAGGGAAGAGATTAAGTAAATGTGTATCATAATGTCATGATGTCAAATCTGCTTTGTAAAATGTGTGTCAAAATGTCAAATCTGCTTTGTAAAAGGTGTGTCATAATGTCAAATCTGCTTTGTAAAATGTGTGTCATAATGTCAAATCTGCTTTGTAAAATGTGTGTCATAATGTCAAATCTGCTTTGGAAACTACATGTATGTGGGATTTACCAGGCTGTTTTTTTGTGGTCTTTTTCGAGATATATAGCGCTTCCTTTTGTAATCTCGCTCAAGTCAGATATCAAGGCGGTTCCCTACAGACTTCCTGCTAATTACTATAGATCTGAAAATGACACCAGATCTCAGTCCATCCAATGAAATTGGCCTAGCTATCTTCAGGTTTAGCCATATTTGCCTTCTTGTTTTATGATTTGAAATGGTATTCATGTTACCAGATCTGTTAAGCCAATTCTGCTAATTTTTCACAGCCTTTGTATGCCCATACGAAAGTAGGAGATTACGGGTTCAAACCCAGGTTGAGTCATACCAAAGACCTTAATTCTATTATACTCATTACTGCTTCACTTGGAGCTCAGTACTGAGTGGTTAGAGCAAGGAACAGGACAGGTTGACGCAGTGTCAGCATAATATGACTGGGTGGGGTGTGTTGGCAGAACTGTCATGGACTGGCCATGCCACAAGAAGACGCAGTATATGTACACACACCTAATGACTCCTCGTCATCATAGGACTGTACAGTATATACAGGCATTTCGTACAGACCTGCTAACCATGACCATAAGCAGGAAGTTATAGCTATTTGAAAGCTAATGTAAGATAGGACTGTACAGTATGTGTAGGCATTTCATACAGTCCTGCTAACCATGGCCATAAGCAGGAAGTTATAGCTGTGTGAAAGGTAATGTGAGATAGGACTGTACAGTATATGTAGACAATTCATACAGTCCTGCTAACCATGACCATAAGCAGGAAGTTATAGCTATGTGAAAGCTAATGTAAGATAGGACTGTACAGTATATGTAGACAATTCATACTGTCCTGCTAACCATGACCATAAGCAGGAAGCTATGGCTATTTGAAAGCTAATGTAAGATAGGACTGTACAGTATATATAAGCATTTCATACAGTCCTGCTAACCATGACCATAAGCAGGAAGCTATAGCTATTTGAAAGCTAATGTAAGATAGGACTGTACAGTATGTGTAGGCATTTCATACAGTCCTGCTAACCATGACCATAAGCAGGAAGTTATAGCTGTGTGAAAGCTAATGTGAGGTAGGACTGTACAGTATATATAAGCATTTCATACAGTCCTGCTCACCATGGCCATAAGCAGAAAGTTATGGCTATGTGAAAGCTAATGTAAGATAGGACTGTACAGTATGTGTAGGCATTTCATACAGTCCTGCTGACCATGACCATAAGCAGGAAGTTATAGCTATTTGAAAGCTAATGTAAGATAGGACTGTACAGTATATATAAGCATTTCATACAGTCCTGCTAACCATGGTCATAAGCAGGAAGTTATAGCTATGTGAAAGCTAATGTAGGATAGGACTGTACAGTATATATAGGCATTTCATACAGTTCTGCTGACCATGACCATAAGCAGAAAGTTATAGCTATGTGAAAGCTAATGTGAGATAGGACTGTACAGTATGTGTAGGCATTTCATACAGTCCTGCTAACCATGACCATAAGCAGAAAGTTATAATTAATGAGAACAATAAGTGACAATTTGTTAACTTTCGGCATACTTTATACATGTTATTGATGGATACATTGATGATTTCTTAGCCAGCTTTACATATAAGTCACAACCACATTAATGCAAAGATGTCTTGCCTCTTTCATCTCTTACATTTTCATTGAAAATAACACAAAGTAACAGTGCTTCAGCATCCACAGAAAACCCTAACAAAATGGGTCTGTCAGATTTCGCTTTTCTACATATTTTGGAAAAATATCTCTGAGTCAGAGATTGTTCTAGAAAACTGTACATACATGTACGCTTCGGTACATATGGGGGATATTTGTATAGCAGATTTCAACATCAGCATGCCAGGGACCAAGGACAACCATTGTTGTCGGGTATTGCATGTTGGCAGCCACATGTTGGTCTAGTAAGTGCTGTTACTCAACTCTGTATAAACATCCCCTGCCCCACAGGTTACTTTTCCTGCACCCCAAGGTTTTACTGGCATAGGGTTCCTTGTCTAGAACCACTTGCCTAAGCTCAACACATGTTTGCAATTCACCAAAGATTTAGCTACAGCATGCATTGGAGAGTGCTGGTGCGTGGACTGGATAGTATTGCCAACCAAAAGCCTATTTGTGAGTGTTCAATACTTTATAAATGTCAGGCGAGTTGAAATAAGAAGCACCTGACAAGCGTTAAATAAGGTGCACCTAACAAGTGTTAAATAAGGTGCACCTAACAAGTGTTAAATAAGGTACACATGACAAGTGTTAAATAAGGTACACATGACAAGTGTTAAGGAAAGTTTGTTACAGTTTCAACTTTTAATGTTTTGCACCATCATAACTAGAAGCATTATACAGAAGTAAATCATTATTTTGACACTTTTATTCCGTATTCAGGTAATACAGTTTTTGATAAACAAACTAAAGCTTCACGGGCCTAGTTGATTCACTGTCATCCTTCTGGAAATTATCAAGTCAGTATGCTAGTTTCACTTCAGTTCTGGTGGCAATAGTTGAAACAAATGCTGGGTTGAATTCTTTATATGTTTAGCAAATAGTACAAGGTAATATGGCTTGGTACAATGCAAAAGTTTGTACCAAATATTTCTTAAGTTGAATAAAAAAAAGTTTACTACATAAATAGCAAGAGAAAGCAGTTTGCGAATGTAACCTTACCTCTTTGCATGCTTTCTGGGTTCGTGTACTTAATTAACAGCACTGGCTCTTAGTTTTGTTGACAGGATTGAGAAAGATCTACATTGTTAGATTAGTAATAAGTCCTGTACAATTACCTCTTGCAATCTATTCGTTCATACTCACACTGTATGTACATTGGTATCTTCATGCATGTGATATTATTCCATGTAATACTGACCATTATTCCATGTGATATTACTCATTATTCCATGTAATACTGACCATTATTCCATGTGATATTACCCATTATTCCATGTAATACTGACCATTATTCCATGTGATATTACTCATTATTCCACGTAATACTGACCATTATTCCATGTAATACTGATCATTATTCCATGTAATATTACTCATTATTCCATGTAATACTGACCATTATCCCATGTAATATTACTCATTAATCCGTGTAATACTGACCATTATGCCACATAATAGTACACAGTATCCCGTGTAATACTAACCATTATTTCGTTTACCATTCATCATTATACCATGTAATACTGACCATTTTTCCATGCACATGAAATTTTACACATTATTCCTTGTTGTTCTGACTGCACATGCGTTTACACACACACAAGTATATTGAACATTTCAAGTGAAAAACCCCTTGATCACCTCCTCCGTTCATTAGCCTTCATGTGAACCCAACATCTACTTCTGTACCAGAAGTTCTTCAGATTTTTGTTCCCATCATGGCCCTACACATAACCAAACATCATTTATTTCAGAAATATCCAGTAAAGTCTGAAAAAATGTCTGCACCATTTTAGTTTTGCTGGGCTTTGAATGCTACTCAACATCTTTCAGTTAGCAAACTCTTATACTCAGATACAGACAGTGGTAGAAGTTCTGTATAGTTTGGGGGAAAAGTAGAGGACTCAGTCAGCCATTGAGATGTTATAGTTTTTTTCCTCTTAAACGAGAAAGTACAGAAACTGTCCTGAACACAGTTACATACTCTAGTTTGAAATGTCTCCAGTTGTCATGGTGATCTGTCCAAAGTTACTGTTGCCATGGTAATACAGTTGTTATGGTAACTTACTCCTCGTCTAGGTAGTCCTCATCTTCCGGGTCTGGGGTCCGCTCGATCTCTGTAGCATTCGGGTGAACACACTGTTGCACGTCGTTACTGGCGGTTGGATAACGGTGACACTGAAGCTTTCCTGGCCAGTTAATCCCATAAGTCCTCTGTAGGTCATCCTCGCAGTCTGCACGCACTTGCTCGCAGACTTCGCGACAGGGCACAGCAAACTCTGTCGCAACATCCTGGCAGAAAGGGAGGTAAATCCCACAGAGGAAGAAGGACAGGTTTGGGTTGCACCCTGTGTCTACGAGCTCTTGGTACTGGCCGAGTTCCCGTGAGATCAGGTCTAAGGAAGACTGCCAGAACATGTTCGGGATGAACGCCTCGAAATGTGGGAAGCCAGAGCACAGTGGGACTGTGTTGGCGACACAGGTAGTCTCGTCAAGTGGCTGCGTTGGTGCGCGTTTCGATGGTGGCACGCACACGCCTGGACGGTTTTTGGCCAAGCGTGGGAAGCGAGCGCAGTTGAACTGGGACGGCCATCGCTTCTTGTACTGGCTGAATGCATTGCGACACTGCCGTTTCGCTTTCATGCATGACTGTCGACACGGTGGCAGCACAAGGCGACGCCGTTCGATGCATTTGGGGAGATATGTGGCGCAGGCAGTCAGTCGGAAGTTGGGTGAACAGTCCATGTCCATGAATGGCCAGAAAGGCTCCAGCGTTTCCATGACTTCACCCTGTGTGCGGTGTCCAAATTGGTTCGGCAGGCGTGTGTACTCGTAACCTATTTGACCTTTACACATTGGTACCATGATTTTCTGACAAAACGGTCCGCCAGATCCACTTGTCCCTGTTGCGTTTGCTCGTCCAGCACCCTGTCTCCCAGCGTCTGTGCCTGGCTGCCCTATGCCAGGTCTGGCTGGTCTGCCGCCTCCAGGCGATCTGTTAGCACCTGCCGCCTGTCCACCTGCTTGTCCATTCCCCTGGACCCGAGGTCTTCCTCCAGCAACATTTGGTCGCCGCTGCCTTGCGCGTGGACCTCCTGGTCGCCTGGCCCCAGGTCGCCGCTGTCTCCTTGGATTACCGTCTTGCCCTGTGGTCAGCTCTGCCCAAAGTGCACAGATTGCAACAACAACAAACAACACCTTGACATTGAACAACATATTGGCAGGGCTACTCCAATAGTAATGCAAAACTATAGGAAGAACTCTCTAGTCCATGAAATTTGTTGCAAAATTGAAACTCTCCTTTCAGTTTGGCGTTTTTGAAATGGTTAATAAAAGATCAGCCTCCTCGCTCTCCCTTTAGACGGCTCTGTGTTATACATGTGGCTCTGAACTGTCCCAGTATCAAGTCTACCGCTGTCTCTCCCTAAAAGCTGTTGTCTTGTGTACTGCCTCTCCTAGACACTGGGCCTTAAGTCTCTTCACACCCTAACTGGTTCAGGGGGTGAATTACTTACAGATTTGTCCTGGCCTTGGGCCTCATTGGCTGACAGTCCCTACACCATGGACAGATGGCTACCATCTGTGGGGTGGGGTTTGTCCTCTTCTCTTCCCCTCTTGTTCCTCATGGTGTGTCCCCCTAGGGTATTCTAAAAACCCTGATGAAATGCCCACATGTTTGTTTTGACTCTGCCTATTGCATAATGTCTGGGTTACAGAAGTTTCCAGAGTGCATGTAACAGAAGTAGTACAAATACAAAGCTCTTTTATCACGGCCAAATTGGTGTATGGTAAATGTTAAGCATTTTGGAGATCTGAAACAATCCATCAGTGGAATTTATGCATACAACTATTAGAGTACCTGTGTCTTGAGCATTATTGTTTTAGAGCAATCTGTTAGAAATATAATCATGGTAGTTGGGATGTCATGAATGATTCTTTGAATGATTTACTATTTTCTTCTTAAATGGTTCTGCCCTAAATGATTCTGCTTTAAATGGTTCTGCTTTAAGTGGGTCTGTGTTAAATGAGTCTGCCTTAAAATGGGTCTGCCTTATAAGTGGTTCTGCCTTAGATGGGTCTGCCCCAAATTGCTCTGCCTTAAAATGGGTCTGCCTTATAAGTGGTTCTGCCTTAGATGGGTCTGCCCCAAATTGCTCTGCCTTAAATTGCTCTGCCTTAGATGGGCCTGCCCCAAATGGTTCTGCCTTAGATGGGTCTGCCCCAAATGGTTCTGCCTTAGATGGGTCTGCCCCAAATGGTTCTGCCTTAGATGGGTCTGCCCCAAATGGTTCTGCCTTAGATGGGTCTGCCCCAAATGGTTCTGCCTTAAATGGTTCTGCCCCAAATGGTTCTGCCTTAAATGGTTCTGCCCCAAATGGTTCTGCCTTAAATGGTTGTGGGCTAAATGGTTCTAACATAAGCAGTCATGAAGATCTGAATTAAGGAATGCACTGATCCTCGACAATTAGTGAGATGTCACTAGCACTGGGTGCATCATCCCGAGAATTAGTGTACATAATCTGTCAGTCTACTACTGTGTATGTTAGATTTTTTGTCTCAAATGGTTCTAAAATAACTCCTGTACATATGAACTCCTTAAGTAATATATGCACTGCATCATCATCATGATTTGTTAGAATGATATATGACATCAATAGTAATACGGTAATACATACATCAGAACTCAGGGAAATTCGGTAGACACTCTGTAAGGGTTGAGTTGACATGCATTCTCCAGTGTCCTGTCACTATGAAATCAATTTACACTTGGAGAAAAGTGGGATATCTTACTCCAGGTATCCAGTGATTTAAAGTCGCAGCCGAACCGTACAACTTTAAAGACTAAATGCAAGTTCTCGTGGTATAATACAACAAACTTTTAAGTACAAAGCATGTAGTTTTTTGACTTTCCATTGGGGTCAAATACTGTGACAGATATCATTGGAGAAATTTGTCTGAAAATGAAGTGATTTTTGGAACAGTTAAATACGTATGCATCTTGAAATACATGTATTGCCTGTAAATAGTTTGGTGTATTTCCATTGCACTGTTATTTTATGTCTTATAATGTATTTTAAAAAAAGTTGCCGAAAAACAAATATATTGGGCATATTAAGCTCGTCCAGAATTAACATTTGTTTGCCACATGCTTTGTCTCCATAACATCCTATATAGCAACAACTTCAGAATCTCTGCATTCCTCAATCTGGTTGCTGGGAACAGGGAATTTTGAATCATGTGCATTTCACTATGTGCACTGAAGCAAATATTTTAACAGCCATTCTTGGGGATTTTATTACGCAGTTTGAACATATGGCGGCGTAATACGACTAGGCCAGGAATAAAACAGATATGGCAAGTTTGTGGGGTAATGGGAGGAAGGTAGTGATTAATTCAGTCTGTGATTTCTGTGGGTGAATTCACTGTTAATTGAATGGAATGGGAAATTTATTCATTAGATTTTAAATCTGTGGCATTGATGTTTTTTTATCACTTTCATGCGTTAATTGCAAGGATGAATTATAGAAGGATTACTTGCAAGGATGAATTATAGAAATAAAAATTTATTTATTTATTTTGATTGGTTTTTTTATGCCATACTCAAGAATATTTCACTAACATGGGAGGGTGGGAGGAAGCCAGGCAGAGCCCAGGTCAAACCCACAACCATCTGCAGGTTGCTGACAACCCATCTTCAGGAAGTCATCATTCTGTTGAACCAGAATTAACAGTAACTGCATTGGAAAGAGGCCTCTGGGTTATTGCACCAGATAGAGACAAATGCTCCATGTGTGATATACATGTACAGCTTTTGGAAGAATGAATACATGTAGTTTTAGTTGGTGGCCAAGTGATCAGTGAGCTGGCGCCGCACAAGGATATTGGAGCATCTCACCATGGTGTGGCTGTGAGCTCCGGTCCAGCTTCCACATGGTCTGTCTTATGTGTTGAAAGCCTGCCAAGAGCAACAGACTTTGATTGGTTTCTGAGATCCCACCATAATGTTGGCTTGTCGTAGTATGAGTGAAATATTCAGGGGGACACCATAAAAAACATTCAATGAACGAAGAAATAAATGTTGTTTTAGTGAGGATTGTGCATTCAACTGCTACCATTTAGGCAGCTTTTTACTTGGTGGAATTATACCTACTTGCTTGTAATTGTTCATTCATTCTACATTAGGTTTTTGGGTTCACTGCAGCAGCACGTGTGTGTGAATTTACAAAGGGCTGAGTTTTGGGATGGGAAACTGTTTTGCACATACACTCCCTTGAGCCTCTCACCAATGCAGTCCATGTGAGCTTAAGTACACCTCATGTTGGCTTGCTCTCCGGCTGTATGTGGGAAGAAGGTCTGCCAGCAACCTGCAGACGGTCATGGGTTTCCCCTGGGTTCTACCTGTTTCCGCCCCACCATAATGCTGGTCGCCGTTGTATAAGTGAAATAATCTTGAGGACAGCATAAGCACCAATGAAATAAAATACAAATAAACTTTAATACTGATCACCATCATAGCAGGAACATTACCTGTAGTCGTCATATGACTGAAAAATTGTTAAGTACGATGTTAAACCCCAAGCACTCACTCACTCGCTCACACATTATCTGTAGTCGTCATATGACTGAAAAATTGTTAAGTACGATGTTAAAACCCCAAGCACTCACTCCACTCGCTCACACATTATCTGTAGAGTGCACCACTCAAGCAAAGAAACAAATTTGATGCAGTGCAGTTCAGGTCTATATATATATATATGCCAGAGTCTGTTAACACTTTTACATGCATTTTGTGGGAACATTTAATAAAATCATGCAATATTACATATAAAATTGTGCGTTTGTATTTTAAATTCTTGTTGAGTTTGATGAAAAAGCCCGTGAATAAGATAATTGAATGTGCATTTAACCTTCAAGGTTTGCCAGTTTGATGAATTAATCTAGTTTTGGTGTTTTAAGTTCAAAAGGTCATTTCCTTTGAAAATGCTTTAAACGAAGACTTAACCAGAATGCCATGTTAAGAATTAGCTGTGGCTTGGTGTTAAAAAGAAGTGGAAATTAATTCTTATTGATATACATGTAGCTCTGGTATGTCCTACAAAATTGTTGACCTTGTAAGGTTTTGTGTTGTACATGGAGTGTCCTCTCATTAAGTTGAATCACTCATGTTAAAGAGCAGCATGTAAAACCACAATGGGCATACAGACAAAGCGACTTTTAGAGCTGCATGTATATTACCGCTAATTTTTTTGTTGTTGTTGAAAATCAGAGTGTTTGGTGTAGATTTCTAGTCAGCTGATCTTGGACTTGATGAGTCAACTTGGGATATATCTCACCAAATGGTGAGGACGTGAATTTTCAGTGTCTCTGTATTGGGTGCCAAATTTAAACTATCTCTGTATTACTTTTGATCCATGCAAATTAGTATGTATAACTGTTATAAACTTTTAATTTTAATATGTACAGGTTTGGTGTCATGTCTGGTGTCTTCAGCACGATACTTTTTGTGGCGGCAGAGCTTTGGCAGCATAGACTCGCCCTGGTACAAGAAGTCGCATTATATGTTCACACACCTAATAACTTTGTCCCCCTCTGTTCTGTTCTACAGATGGGCCTATGAGCCTGCAGGAATCTCCTCTGAGTGCCATCACCACTATGGAGAACGCAGATTCGGGTATGGGTTCCCGCGGAGGCCACTGGGGCAGCACTGGGGGGTCACATGGAGGGTCACATGGGGGCCCTCATGGGGGTACACATGGGTCATCGTCCTCCCACAGAGCGGGCGACTCTTCCACTCTTCCCAGGTCTGGTCATTCTTCTTCCAAAGGCGCCACTGACACTTCCACGCTGCCCCGCTCCGGCCACTTATCCCACAAGACTCAGGAGTCGTCTACGCTTCCCAGGGCACATCTTCACTCGGGGCCCCGCCCAAAAACTCACCCGCAAATGCCCTTACCTCTGTGCTACCTCCAAAACAGAACTCGTTGTCAAATGGGAAGCTGACCAATGGCAAGAGTTTGGACAATGACTCACCCAAAGAAGCACCTCTGGAAGAAATTTTAGAACAGGTGGGTTATTTCTGTACAGTTAAATATTAAAGTCAAAGAACTAATATAGAGGATATACCAGAGATTGTGTGAAAAAAATTAAATTTGGTTTGATTGCAATAGCAAAATCTGGTCTGTAGTTTGATGTGTAGCATATTAGGGAATGTTCGGGTCAGCAAGTTTAAACTGTCCTCAGAGAAACAGTGTTGCAGGTTACAGCTTAGAGGAAACAGTGACCAAAAAACTTCTCAGCTTTCTTGTTGGAGGATAAACATGGCTTTATACTACAGTTTTCCATTAGGCTCCAGGGGTCAGTCCAGAAATTAGGAAGCCTGCTGTACATGGTGATATCAGTAGTGTTTGTTTGGGGTAGAGCTTGAATTGAGAGCGCTGAGCTGGTCCTGCTTTCCTTGTATGATGTCACTGATGATGTCACTGATGATGTCATTGCTGATGTCATGGATGATGTCATTGATGATGTTGATGATGACATTGATGATGTCATTGCCAAGTACTTTCATCCATTGACGAAAAATGTGCATAACATAAAGGGTTCATTAACACATGTAAAATACGGCTCAAAAAAAGAGGGGAAAAAAATGTTTTCTAATTTTTTTTTGCTTGCATGTATCTTAAAACCATACACTTCATTCTATAGTATATGTACCTTTTCATGTATACTTAAGTGTCAACAGTTCAGGAAGATTTTTCATCAACTAAAACTTTAGAGCAATTTAAGGACCCTTGTAGCTAGCTCCACAGAGGGGAGAGTGCATTTTTTGTTTTTTATCCTATCTTTTTTGAATAGGTGGATTAATTACCAGTCTGAAATCATCATCCTGATCTGTATGTGTATAACAATTGAAATTTGTAATATTTAAAGTTCATAAACTACATATTGCAGGTTGCTCCATGACCTTTCAAACGTTAGAATCATTCTGATATTTTCAGAAAGGCTATAATTTGAGCTTTATAAATCACAGTATTGATTAGCAAATATGGATCTTTTTTTTTGGCCAGTCATATCTCGTATAGCCTCTTTGAAGTTTTTGATTGGTGCATTAAATGTGTGACTCCTTAACACAAAAAGGGAGTTCTCGGTACAAATTAAGTAGACTTATATTTAAAGATGTTTGAAGTGATTGTTTGTATGCACATGCAGGTGTAGTATATATAAGTTTTTGAAGAGGCGTATGGAAGTTGATGTCTAGCCACGTAATAGGTGTAGATGTAATATTGTTTTTTTTTTTTCTTTGAATTTCTCTGCACTTCATATATTTGATGTAAAATTTTTGATTGTATCTTCACGTGCTTGATAGTGATGTTAGAATGTGCATCGAAACTTTGCAAGAAATAAATCTGAAGTTGTTATCCATTTTGAAACTTTGCGATGTGTAGTATATTTTCATCTGATTTGTTTGTAGCTTATCTACAGTTTCTGTTTTAGGTTCTCTCTTCTGTTTCGTTATCTTTGGGTGTGATTATTATATTCAGATATAGTATGAGATTCCTTGTAACAATTTGGTCTGTTTGTTACAGGTGAAGGGATTGGTTCATCAGCTGAGAGACTTGGAGGAGTATCACCGTGGTGAAGGGATGCAGATTCAGAAAGCTCTCGGCGACTTTTACTGGAAACAGCTGAAATTCCGGGAACAGATCGGAGACTTGATGTGTAAGGAGGGATATGGAGGTACATATAATAATTATTTATTTCTATTTCTATTTTGTAGCAGTTTTGAAGGTGCCGGTTCAATCCTGACCTTGGACAAGGAATTTGTGGATTCCTATGCTCTCACTGTTATAGTAATACATGTATATAATAATATCTTTATTGATCGAAAGTAGCTCAGTCAGTTTACATTGAAACTGTTTTTCCCTGAGGCTTTCACAGAGAAAACAATATAAAGCAAAGTACTTCAGAGTCCATTCAAAAAATACATCAATATTTGAAACAAGGCAAAGCATCATGTAGTTTGAAAAGTGAAACTGCATACATTCACACATATACATACTAAAGTAACAACAAACTCAATGTGCTGTCCAAACCAGCAGGAGAAGTTAAGGGTGTTGGGAGATGGACCATTACTGACCCCTTCCTGCTGGAACCTCGTACACACATGTACAGAGAACAAACCAAGAGAGTGTGAGATGGCCCCTTTGTGACAGGAAGTGGTCGGCAAAGCTTGTGTGGCCATTTCCGCGAACATGCATTCGTTAAAAGGCCACTTTCTCTTCAGCCAATATGATGTGGGTATCTGGTTTACTCCTTTCACTCTAGCTTTTTCCACCCCTAAAACAGATGGCCATTGTGTAAGCACCAGCCAAATTAATGACAACATAGAGATTTACTTTTCTTTTCTTGTTTTGATAAGGTTTTATTGCCCTAGTGAAAAATAGTTCTCTTAGTCAGTGATGGGCGAGCTTTTTGGTAGACACAGCCTGGTGAAAACTACCTCAGTTTGTAGAGTACGTGTACAAACAGGCATTAGTGTACAAAACCCCCGTCCTTGGACAGACAATTTGTGGATTTCCAACTGGGAACTTACGCCCTATTTCCCATCAAAAAATGTTAATTATAACTCTGATCTGGTAGATTTCAGCATTGATGAACAAATAATCAGTCTTCAGACATTTATATGTATGACTTCAGTTTTTTGTTCCAGCTAACAGGTAGAGTTAATCTATGCTTGTTTGCCTAAAGCGTTCTTGATTTGTACAATTGTGCCATGTTTGCTCTGGAAATCAGTTTCCTGCCACATGAAACAATGTCATCTTTGCTCATGGCATTTCCAGCCAGAATCTCTGGTTCATGCAGCAAATGGATTAGAAGTAACAAATGAACATGTACTACAAAGTTGAAGTTTTTTTTTTTTGACTTCAACTTATTTAAGACGAAACATTTCATTAGCCCATGCAGGATCATCTTACTTCTCTTTATGCACCAGCGTACTGTTTTCAAAACATAATTAAAGACTGTATATATATCATGTACAATACACTTTTGTCTTGTTGTTATTGTTGTACATGTCCATGTTTAGCAAACCAACTTCTTGTCTGAACTGAGATACTTGTCCTGTCCTATATGCTGTTGGTTCACAGAGGTTCCGCTGTAGTAAGGAATGTTGTTCAGAGTTATTCCCCTTGCCTGGTGGTCATCACTATTCTTAGATGAAATGTTTAAAAAAAATTTTTATTTTCTTTTTTTCTCGCAGAAACATCAGTGAAAATGTTAAAAACATTAAACACAATGGGTATTTTCAAAAATGATGATATTTGGTTCCCTACGTATTATGCTTACAACACGATGTGGAATTTCTCCGATGCCAGTGCCGAATTAGCAAAGGTAAGCTCTCTCATTGTCTTAGCCAGGTAAGTTGACTTATTTTCTTAGCCAGGTAAGTTGCCTCATTGTCATAGCCAGGTAAGTTGCCTCATTGTCATAGTCAGGTAAGTTGCCTCATTGTCATACCCAGGTAAGCTACCTCATTATAGTAGCCAGGAAAGCTGCCTTATTATATTAGCCAGGTAGTGAACCTCATTGCTTAGGTCAGGTAAGCTGCGTCATTGTCTGAATCAGGTAAGCTGCCTCATTACATCAGCCAGGTAGTTAAGCTGCGTCATTGTCTTAACTAGGTAAGTTCCCTCATTTACCTTAACCAGGTAAGCTGCCTCATTTTGTTAACCAGGTAAGTTCCCTCATTTACCTGAGCCAGGTAATTTACCTCATTACCTCAGCCAGGTAAATTTGTCTCATTGCCTTAGCCAGGTGAACTGATTCATTGCTTTAGCCAAATAATCTGCCCCATTACCTTAACCAGGTAAGTGGCCTCATTACCTTAGCCAGGTAAGTTGCTTCATTACCTTAACCAGGTAAGTTGCCTCATTACCTTTACCAGGTAAGTTGCTTCAGTACCTTAACCAGGTAAGTTGCCTCATTACCGTTGCAAACATAAACCATTTTATTTTTTCCAGGCAAGCCACAATGTTAATGGTTAATTACTGCATTTAACTGCCTTTTAGGGAATATGTTATAATTATTTCACTCATCTAGGCTGAGAGAAGTGAGGGGATATTAATTAAGGTCTTTCTGTGTGTCTCATTTTGCTCTCTGATCATTGACTCCTTCAAATGTTGGTTAGTTTTTATAAAATTATTAATTTTTTTTGTGTAAACACAGATTAAATTTTTAAAGTCAGCTGGATGTGATGCATAAGTTATGCATATTTAATGATTTCTTTGATTCTAGTTGACCATTGGCTTCAATGCATTAACTGCGTCAAATGTTGTGCAGTTTTGATATAATTTGTTCACACCCCCCCCCCCCCCTAACACACACAAAAACAGAAAAAAAAACAAAACCAGCTTGATCCTGCATAAGTTTTGCATATTTGGCTCGGGCTATACATTCAAGTTATCTTGAATTTGCTTGTTGGTTTTGTTTTTCAGACATTAGCAGAAGCTGACGTGGTGCGGTTACTATCACTAAACTGTGGTCACAAACCCTATATCAATGCAATCCATAGCAAAGTAAGTATGTGTAGGCCATTTCATCTTTCATTTATTTGATTTATATCATTGGTGTTTTACGCCGTACTCAAGAATATTTCACGTACGTGACAGAAACCAACTTGTGGTGGGAGGAAACCGAGCAGAGTCAGGGGGAAACCCATGACCATTCGCAGGTTGCTAGCAGACCTTCCCACCTTTGGCCTAAGAGGAAGCTAGCATGAGCTGGAGTTGAACTCACAGCGACTGCATTTGTGAAAGGTTCATAAGTCATTGCACTGGCTTTTTAACCACCTCACCCATGGAGACCCAGATTTCATTTTTGTGTTGTACACTCCCTCACCCTGTTGTAGTGTACGCTCTCGCGGAATTGGAACAATGCAGCCCTTCACCCAATAAAGGGACACAACTCTGTTGACCGGGCTTTATTTTGACATTTTAACCCATATGTATTCTGTAAGATATGATATGGTGAATTACCATGTAGATACTTCTAGCTTTTCCATGCGTGATTACTCTGTTGCTCAGGCATATATGGCTACACTGTTTTCTCTAGAGTTACACTGTTTTCTGAAGCATGTAGAGTTACACTGTTTTCTCAAGCATGTAGAGTTACACTGTTTTCTGAAGCATGTAGAGTTACACTGTTTTCTCAAATATATATAGTTACACTGTTTTTCAAACATATGTAATTACACTTGTTTTCTTAAACAAATATAGTTACACTGTTTTCTCAAGCATATATAGTTACACTGTTTTCTCAAGCATATATAGTTACACTGTTTTCTCAAGCATATATAGTTACACTGTTTCTCTAGCATGCATGTATAACTACATTGTTTGCTGAGTTATATATATATATAGTTACTTTTTTTCCCAGTATTGTACAATTATATTGTGCTTTCAGAAATGACTGTTTAAATTGACACACATCAGAATACTTTTCTCAGTTCATCAATTTATAGTTTCATCATCTGGCTTGATTTTACAAAATGGTGTAGAGGGCTGAGACATCCCTGTGAAGTGTGATTCTGTGGCAGGTGATGGGCCCACCGCTGATTTGGTGCTTGAAAGAAAAGAACACATTTATACAACCTATACCTTAATTGAAAGAACTATACAAACTATGGTTAATTCTGTTAAATTTTCGTTTTAAGTTTTTGTAAGAGGGAAAAATGGTTTTAAACATCATCATTTTGTACAAAAAGTCTTTGCCATGTTTCAGGCTTGTCCAGTGAAAAGCCTCCTTCGCTCCTCTTGAATTCATTGTGATATCACTGTGCTTATAAGGTTTTGTTGACGTTTAGTTATCGTGCATTTCCAGTCTCAGCTGAATGAGGACATACTGTATATCGTGATAATCGTGAAATTTAAGGTCTGTGAAAGCCAATGACTCTGAAAAGGAAAAATTTTGTACAGGCACTAGAAAGCTACATCATTCCTACATGAGTGGCTGTAAGGTGACAAAATGTACCAGCACTAGAGAGCCACATCATGCTGACATTCCTGGCTGTAAGGTGACAAAATGTACCGGCACTAGAGAGCCACATCATGCTGACATTCCTGGCTGTAAGCTGACAAAATGTACCAGCACTAGAGAGCCACATCATGCCTACATGTACATACCTGGCTGTAAGCTGACAAAATGTACCGGCAATAGAGAGCCACATCATGCTGACATTCCTGGATGTAAGCTGACAAAATGTACCGGCACTAGAGAGCCACATCATGCTGACATTCCTGGCTGTAAGCTGACAAAGTTTTGGATGTATTGGCACTAGAGAGCCACATCATGCCTACATGCCTGGCTGTAAGCTGACAAAATGTACCAGCACTAGAGAGCCCCATCATGCCTACATGCCTGGCTGTAAGCTGACAAAATATACCAGCACCAGAGAGCCACATCATGCCTACATGCATGGCTGTAAGGTGACAAAGTGTACCGGCAATAGAGAGCCACATCATGCCTACATGCATGGCTGTAAGGTGACAAAGTGTACCGGCAATAGAGAGCCACATCATGCCTACATGCATGGCTGTAAGGTGACAAAGTGTACCGGCAATAGAGAGCCACATCATGCCTACATGCATGGCTGTAAGGTGACAAAGTGTACCGGCAATAGAGAGCCACATCATGCCTACATGCCTAGCCGTGACAAAATGTACCGGCACTAGAGAGC
Source organism: Liolophura sinensis (assembly GCF_032854445.1). Lineage (NCBI taxonomy): Eukaryota > Metazoa > Mollusca > Polyplacophora > Chitonida > Chitonidae > Liolophura > Liolophura sinensis. The sequence goes on along the minus strand of NC_088296.1, from coordinate 4,008,079 downwards.
CCCATCATGCCTACATGTACATACCTGGCTGTAAGGTGACAAAATGTACCGGCACTAGAGAGCCCCATCATGCCTACGTGTACATACCTGGCTGTAAGGTGACAAAATGTACCAGCACTAGAGAGCCACATCATGCCTACATGTCTGGCTGTAAGCTGACAAAATATACCAGCACCAGAGAGCCACATCATGCCTACATGTACATACCTGGCTGTAAGGTGACAAAATGTAATGGCACTAGAGAGCCACATCATGCCTACATGCCTGACTGTAAGCTGACAAAATGTACTAGCAATAGAGAGCCACATCATGCCTACATGTACATACCTGGCTGTAAGGTGACAAAATGTACCGACACTAGAGAGCCCCATAATGCCTACATGCGTGGCTGTAAGCTGACAAAATGTACCGGCAATAGAGGGCCACATCATGCCTACATGCGTGGCTGTAAGCTGACAAAATGTACCGGCACTAGAGAGCCACATCATGCCTACATGTACATACCTGGCTGTAAGGTGACAAAATGTACCAGCACTAGAGAGCCACATCATGCCTACATGTACATGCCTGACTGTAAGCTGACAAAATGTACCGGCACTAGAGAGCCACATCATGCCTACATACCTGGCTGTAAGCTGACAAAATGTACCGGCAATATAGAGCCACATCATGCCTACATGTATGGCTGTAAGGTGACAAAGTGTACCGGCACTAGAGAGCCACATCATGCCTAGGTGCTTGGCTGTTAGGTAACAAAATGTGTTGGCTATGAATACCATGCCATGGAGAGCAAAGGTAACCTCGATGATGTATGTATTCTGTTAAAATGACGGCTGAAAGGAGACTTCAAAGTCACATCACCTTTTTTCCTGATGTTCACAGAAAAAAAAAGAAAGTTTTGAGAGCATCATTTCAGTAATCGCTTACTTATGGGTAGCAAGAGTTATTTCAACATTCATTGTCATGATGAGAGTTGGAAAAACTTCATAGCACTTCAGAGTTCCTAAACTCTGATCGTATGGTCCATCAAACCCACCTAAGAATTCAAATGTTTGAACACCTTTAACTCTTTTCAAAAAAAATCTAAAAATTAAATGAAGGTATATGTATGCATAATTTTAAGTGGCCTATTTTGTGATGCCTACTTCAATCTTTAGATGTCTTTTCAGTTAACAAAACTGATTGTTACCAGTTTGAAAGCGTATGATCAAAAAATACATGTAAAGGTTTGAATTTTAACCAAGTGAAAACTGGCTGCGTTGAATCGGCACCTGATTCAATTTAAAAAAAAATATATATATATTTTTTTCATTTCTGATCAAATATATAAATAAAGAAGTATGTTCATTTATTATGATTAGTAAGGCAAGGAGTTATCAGATAGAGGTGTGCAAAACTGCGTTCATGCGTGGGAGTATGGCAATTTGATATGCGGATCACCGTTAGTGACTAGTGACATCACCGTTTGATGCTCAGGGTACATGTTCCCCGTCAGTATACTGTCAGGTCCAAATTAATCCATTTATAATTAACTGACTAACACAAGAGATAAGGTTTGGATGGCTGATTTGTTATTTGATGACTGAATAATTTAATCAGAAACTTGCTTCCATGTACAGGTTCAATGCAGATTCATTTTGTTTCCCTTTTCCTTGTCCTTGTGCTTTTTAACCTTTCCATAAATGTTGTTTGCACATGCAGTTTTCTAGCCACAGGCATGGCAAGTTTTTAAGCAATAATTTAAAAATTACTAATACCAGAAGCAAAAAAAAAAAAAAAATGCAGATATTTTTCTCTTTATTTTGTTGAATTGCATATTGGCAGTCAATGTATCCACCCTTCGGAAGCCTCCACAGAGTTGATGAGTTTGGGTCAGGCATGGGATATCAAAGAGCCCCACCAAGCAACAATCAATGCAATTAAATAGTGCTCTGTGAGGGAATTCCCCTAAAAATCCCCAGTAAGAAAATGTCACCACACTCAACTGAGTTTTTCTTCTTTTTATGTATAGCCTTCACCAGGAAGGTTTGCTGTATTTAATTTTTAGGTCTTCTCAAAATTAATTTCTCTGAGAAACTTTTCATTTGCTTCTGAGCAATTTCTTCTCTTTTTCACTTCTTGTTTTGCCCATCTGTTTTGTACTACAATGGGTTTTGGAGAAATCAGGTTGAAAACACTCAATTTCAAATGTCCCGTATATTACTGTATTCGACTTAAAATTTCATCCATGACTTTGTGAAAGTTTCTCAGTTTGCCTGATCTGAGAATTCTACTTAAAAGGTGTTTTGATGTTTGTTTGAATGGTAAGATGATACCCAGCTTTTTCAGTACTGAAAATAGTTTTTAATGATCCTTTTTTTGGCTCGTGAAAATGCACTGTTTGACAGAACAATTTAAGAAGAGAGATTAAGGCTATCACAGGCCCTCCATATGATGTAAGAAACTGAAGTATCACTGGGTGACTGTCATAGGTCTGTACATATTCTCAGGTCAGGGCATATATTTTTAGCATATCTACACTAGCTAGGTTCCCAGTATGTCCAGAAGACATGGACTTCAGTGAGCTCCAGTTTGTAGAGGAGGCATGAGAACATGTGAAGATCAAGGTAATGTTGATCGGGCATGGTTTTGGCATTTCCCATACTCTCCCGAAGTCAGTGCACGTTTTGGTTGGTTGGTTTGGCGTTTAGAACTTCCTGCTGTTGGTGAACGTTTTCTATGAAAATGTGTCCCTGTACATGAGATTGCTTCTGCGTTTGGTAGGGAGGCCTTAACTCTGTTACCTAGGGGGACTCCAACACTGGTTCTGTAGTTAGATGGAGACTGAAATTATGTAAGTTTGACTGATTCTGTGCTTACATGGAGACTGAAATTATGTGAGTTTGACTGATTCTGTGCTTACATTGAGACTGAAATTATGTAAGTTTGACTGATTCTGTAGTTATATCTAGACTAAAATTATGTAAGTTTGACTGATTCTGTGCCTACATGGAGACTGAAATTATGTGAGTTTGACTAATTCTCTGCTTACATGGAGACTGAAATTATGTAAGTTTGACTGATTCTGTAGTTACATGGAGACTGAAATTATGTAAGTTTGACTGATTCTGTAGTTACATGGAGACTGAAATTATGTGAGTTTGACTGATTCTGTAGTTAGATGGAGACTGAAATTATGTAAGTTTGACTGATTCTGTGCTTACATGGAGACTGAAAGTATGTAAGTTTGACTGATTCTGTGCTTACATGGAGACTGAAAGTATGTAAGTTTGACTGATTCTGTAGTTGCATGGAGACTAAAATTATGTAAGTTTGACTGATTCTGTAGTTACATGGAGACTGAAAGTATGTAAGTTTGACTGATTCTGTGCTTATATGGAGACTGAAAGTATGTAAGTTTGACTGATTCTGTGCTTACATGGAGACCGAAAGTATGTAAGTTTGACTGATTCTGTGCTTACATGGAGACTGAAAGTATGTAAGTTTGACTGATTCTGTAGTTAGATGGAGACTGAAATTATGTGAGTTTGACTGATTCTGTGCTTACATGGAGACTGAAATTATGTAAGTTTGACTGATTCTGTAGTTAGATGGAGACTGAAATTATGTAAGTTTGACTGATTCTGTAGTTAGGTGGAGACTGAAATTATGTAAGTTTGACTTATTTTGTAGTTACATGGAGACTGAAATTATGTAAGTTTGACTGATTCTGTAGTTAGGTGGAGACTGAAATTATGTAAGTTTGACTGATTCTGTAGTTACATCGAGACTGAAATTATGTGAGTTTGACTGATTCTGTGCTTACATGGAGACTGAATGTATGTAAGTTTGACTGATTCTGTAGTTACATGGAGACTGAAATTATGTAAGTTTGACTGATTCTGTAGTTACATGGAGACTGAAATTATGTGAGTTTGACTGATTCTGTGCCTACATGGAGACTGAAATTATGTAAGCTTGACTGATTCTGTAGTTAGATGGAGACTGAAAGTATGTAAGTTTGACTGATTCTGTGCCTACATGGAGACTGAAATTATGTAAGTTTGACTGATTCTGTGCTTACTTGGAGACTGAAATTATGTGAGTTTGACTGATTCTGTGCTTACATGGAGACTGAAATTATGTAAGTTTGACTGATTCTGTAGTTAGATGGAGACTGAAATTATATAAGTTTGACTGATTCTGTAGTTAGATGGAGACTGAAATTATGTAAGTTTGACTGATTCTGTGCCTACATGGAGACTGAAATTATGTGAGATTGACTGATTCTGTGCCTACATGGAGACTGAATATATGTGAGTTTGACTGATTCTGTGCTTACATGGAGACTGAAATTATGTGAGTTTGACTGATTCTGTAGTTAGGTGGAGACTGAAATTATGTAAGTTTGACTGATTCTGTAGTTAGATGGAGACTGAAATTATGTAAGTTTGACTGATTCTGTGCCTACATGGAGACTGAAATTATGTGAGTTTGACTGATTCTGTAGTTACATTGAGACTGAAATTATGTAAGTTTGACTGATTCTGTAGTTACATCGAGACTGAAATTATGTAAGTTTGACTGATTCTGTGCTTACATGGAGACTGAAATTATGTGAGTTTGACTGATTCTGTAGTTAGGTGGAGACTGAAATTATGTAAGTTTGACTGATTCTGTAGTTAGATGGAGACTGAAATTATGTAAGTTTGACTGATTCTGTGCTTACATGGAGACTGAAATTATGTAAGTTTTTCTGATTCTGTAGTTAGATGGAGACTGAAATTATGTAAGTTTGACTGATTCTGTAGTTACATTGAGACTGAAATTATGTAAGTTTGACTGATTCTGTAGTTAGATGGAGACTGAAATTATGTAAGTTTGACTGATTCTGTGCCTACATGGAGACTGAAATTATGTGAGTTTGACTGATTCTGTAGTTACATTGAGACTGAAATTATGTAAGTTTGACTGATTCTGTAGTTACATGGAGACTGAAATTATGTAAGTTTGACTGATTCTGTGCTTACATGGAGACTGAAATTATGTGAGTTTGACTGATTCTGTAGTTAGGTGGAGACTGAAATTATGTAAGTTTGACTGATTCTGTAGTTACATGGAGACTGAAATTATGTGAGTTTGACTGATTCTGTAGTTAGATGAAGACTGAAAGTATGTAAGTTTGACTGATTCTGTAGTTAGATGGAGACTGAAATTATGTAAGTTTGACTGATTCTGTGCTTACATGGAGACTAAAATTATGTAAGTTTTTCTGATTCTGTAGTTAGATGGAGACTGAAATTATGTAAGTTTGACTGATTCTGTAGTTGCATTGAGACTGAAATTATGTAAGTTTGACTGATTCTGTAGTTAGATGGAGACTGAAATTATGTAAGTTTGACTGATTCTGTGCCTACATGGAGACTGAAATTATGTAAGTTTGACTGATTCTGTAGTTACATTGAGACTGAAATTATGTAAGTTTGACTGATTCTGTAGTTACATGGAGACTGAAATTATGTAAGTTTGACTGATTCTGTAGTTACATCGAGACTGAAATTATGTGAGTTTGACTGATTCTGTAGTTAGATGGAGACTGAAATGATGTGAGTTTGACTGATTCTGTAGTTACATTGAGACTGAAATTATGTAAGTTTTGCTCGTGTCTTGGAATATGTGAGTTGTAATTTTGTTCCAATATTGATGATAAGTTTCTAGATAATTTCACACTTGTTGTAGATAACCTTTGCCTTGAGATCCCATGCAGGTATTATTACAGGTGAATTGCCTATGTTTACGTAACAGTGTAAATGTAGGCGGTTTACTTCTACTTCTACTTCTGTGTGTGTTTTATGCAGCATCCTGGTGACTAATGACTTAAGTAATAAGTTCATGCTCAAGGTGATAACGTGGCATACATCTTTACACCAAGGTACTGAGTAGAATGAACCGTGCAAAATGTAAACATTAATGCATATTGCACAACTGATGTATGGTATAGTTACTTCAAACTGTACTGCATTACCAACTCTGTGACTGAAACTGTACCGCATTACCGGTTGTGTGACTCAATTTGTACCACATTACCGACTCTGTGACTCAAGATGTACTGCATTACCGACTCTGTGACTCAAGGTGTACTACATTACCGACTCTGTGACTCAAGCTGTACTGCATTACCGACTCTGTGACTCAAACTGTATGGTATTACCCACTCAGTGACTCAAGCTGTACCACATTATCGACTCTGTGACTTAAGTTGTGCCACATTACCGACTCTGTGACTCAAGCTCTACCGCATTACCGACTCTGTGATTCAAGCTCTACCACATTACCAACTCTGTGACTCAAGTCAAGCTTTGAAAACATGCCTGATCCATGCATGTAAGTCATTTTTGTATTTAGCCATTTAGCCTTGGATATTTAGCTAGCTCTTTGTTTTGGCCTGTCTGTGCATCCGTCCATGTAGCCTTGTAAACAGTCTGTCTCTTGGAAGCTTTTCTGCCTTGTTATCAGGTTTACTAGATACACTTAGGAATTGGAAAGAGTCCTCTTCATTTTAGGTAACCTCGACATATTTCTTTTGTTTTCAAGGTTGTTGATGGTCAGGTATTACATTTATTTGTGACTGGCTTGTAAACCTGATATCTGTTTGAGCAATTTTTATCAAACTTGGCTAGCCACCATTATGATGGTCATATTGAAGAACTTTTTTTTTTCGTTGACCTTGACTTTTTCTTTCAGGGTCATTGAGTTCACCATGACCCAGAATTTGCATATGGGTTCGGTGCATTGCACCATTTTTTTTCTTTTTTCACATGTCAAGTAGAGATTAGTGATGACCTACCTTAGTTGAAGAATTAATGAAAATACTTTTCTCTTTGCAGAATGTGTACTATGTAATTAAAGCCTCTCTCAGTATCCTCCATAACATCGCTCGCAATCCTGACGTCAAACATTACTTCAAGGAACATAAAACCTCAGAGGTGAGTGTAAATATTGTAAACATACTTTCCTGTAATCCTCCAAAACCTTTGCTGACCTATATTGAATGCTGATGTCAAACACAAGTTCATCTAGCACAAAACATCATGTAGATGTAGTTGGGGGTAAATACATATTTGAGAGAATAATTAATAGTGAATTGCACTCAAATAAAATGAATAAAGTAAATAAATAAAACAATGATAAAAGCAATTACGAAATTATGTATGTGTTTGTGGCTGGTCAAACTAATGCTTAATATAATTTGTCTGTCTGTCTGTCTCTCTCTGCTTTGGTTGGTGTGTTGTCTGTTTGTCTGTCTAACTGTGTGTCTGTCCTTGTGGTTGTTGTGTGGCCTGCCTGTCCTTATGGTTGGTGTATTGTCTGTCTATCCTTGTCATTGGTGTGTTGTCTGTCGATCTTTTGTGGCTGGTGTGTTGTGTGTCTATCCTTGTGTTTGGTGTGTTGTCTGTCTTTATGGTTGATGTGTTGTCTGTTTGTCTGCCCTTGTGGTTAGTGTGTTGTTTGTTTGTCTGTCTTTCTGTCCTTATGGTTGGTGCTTTGTCTGCCTGTGTGTCTGTCGTTGTGGTTAGCATGTTGTTTGTCTGTCCTTGTGGTTGGCATGTTGTCTGTGTGTCTGTATGTCTGTATGTCTTTCTTTGTGGTTGATATGTTTTCTGTGTGTCTGTGTTGTTGGTGTGTTGTCTGTCTGTCTCTCCTTGTGGTTGGTGTATATTCTGTCTATCCTCATGGCTGGTGTGTTGTCTGCCTTCCTGTCTACCTGCCTGTCTATCTATCTATCTGTGTGTCTGTCTGCCTACCTATATGTCTGTGTATCTGCCCATGTACCTGTCTGCCTATCTATCTGCCTGTCTGACTGTCTGACTGTCTGCCTATCTATCTATCTGCCTGTCTGCCTATCTATCTATCTGCCTATCTGTCTGTCTGACTATTTATCTATCTGCCTATCTGTCTGTCTGTCTGTCTATCTATCTATCTATCTATCTATCTGCCTATCTGTCTGTCTGACTGTCTGTCTGCCTATCTCTCTGTCTGTCTGCCTATCTGCCTATCTGTCTGCCTATATACACTGTATATGTCTGCCTATATATCTGCCTATCCGTCTGTCTGCCTATCTATCTGTCTGTCTGCCTATCTGCCTGCCTATATATATGTCTGCCTATATATCTGCCTATCTGTCTGTCTGACTATCTGTCTGTCTGCCTGTCTATATGTCTGTATGTTCAGAATATGTTAACAATGTTTTGATAGTCTACAGTCCATGTGTAATGATCTAGAGATCACTGAATACCTGTTTTCTTTAAGTTATTATGCATTTTTCATAATATTTGCTTCCTTATTAAAATTAGGGAATGTGTCCTTAATAGATTGTAACCACATCAGCAGACACTGGCAGTATAATCCAATCAGTCATGCCAGTAGGTTATATATAACAAGGTATCGTTTTGCAAGGTCAGTCATCCGTAATGATACGGAATAAGATTTTGAAATGGGATGTTTGTGAAATTTTTACTTCATTTTTCAGTATCAAATATCATCATATGTTATGGTCTAAATGAAAAGATATCGAAGCTATCAAAAATAAATGCAAGATCCTGTTATTAATCTTCACATGAAGATATGTACGTATAAACTGAACTTTGTACAAAATGTAGAAAAATGTAATTTATTTAGTACTTAAGAGGCCATATGTGGGATGGTCTGCCAGCAACCTGCGGACGGGCATGGGTTTCCCCCCGGGTTCTGCCCGGTTTCCTCCTACCATAATGCTGGCCACCGTCATATGAGTGGAATATTCTAGAGTACGGCATAAAACACCAATCAAATAAATAAATAGATAGTACTTCAGATGGGTGGAGGGCATGTGCCTTGATCTTGTAGCACTAGTGCTGAAGAACCGTCTTGGACAGGAATTTGTGGATCCCCGTGCTGTCACTGCTTGGTTAAATCTTGGCGACAACAAACGGTTTACAACACATGTATGATCGTTTGCCCGGTTTAACATTCATTGAATACCAATTGACTTCCAGCAATATGGTGTCCATACCTATACGTCACACGTGGGAAAGTTTGTAAGTAACTTACCAAAGGTTGATGGTTTATTGCGGTTTCTTCCACCCACGAAACTACGAGCGAGGCATCATGCATTTACCCACAGATGTAAAGCTGTGGAGTGTTGGTATATTTCAGAATGGCCGTCCCGTAAAGTACGGAAAATATAGTTTCCACATTTACGAGGTCTGTTGGTGCAGGTACCTACTTCTAGCGCTTCCAGTCACAGATTGGCCAATCGCCTTCCAACACTGGAACTCGAATCATTCTCTGACAGAAAACACACCCATGTACATATACACTTATTAAAGTGAGCGTCAAAGGAGCGATCTGCAAAGCTTACACACAGCCCGGTGTTAGATTAGGAAAGAAACTAAAGTCGGACGGCGATGGATACAGCTTCTGAGGCTGATCCCACGAAGGCGTGTCTGACAAAATTTAAACTCTCTTCACAGCGGTTAGTTTTTGGCACTAAAAGTTAAGATTTTGAGATATTTGCCCTAAAGTTACATTAATGAGGCGGCTCAAATTTTAATTTCTTCAGCCCAGATATAATGAATTTCTAAAATAGTACTTCAGATTTTGACGTAAATCCAAAATGGTTTAGTGGAATCTGAGCTAGATTTTTAAGTAACACTGTTTCAGAGGCAGAGTTTTAAACATCTTGTTACATCGGTATCTTTACTAATCCAAGTTAATAATTCTGACTAATGGCTTCAGAGATGATATTAATTTTCCTGAACTTACATTTGACTTTCAAAGGTAACTTTCAACTTGTCATGAAAGACTTGAAAATCTCTTTTAAGTAGTAAAAAGGTAAGTTACAATTTTAGTGAAGTTTTGAATTTAAGACTATAAAAGACAGCTGCCTGTCATCCACCTCTTCTGAACCATTTGTAAAAAACACGCACACAGATCAAAAGGCAAGAAGAAAGCCAAAATTTGTGAGTTTTTTCTACTGGATTATGAATTAAGCTCCTTTTAAAAGTGCCAACTGTCGACAATATGGATTTATGTAATGAGAGAGGGTAAAGTGTAATACTGGCTTAATTATTTGACAATTAACTGACTTATGTTGCTGTATAAAACAGTTGTAAGCAGGACGTATGTTATGGCATATTGTACCACAGCTGCAGTAGAGCAGTTATGTCAACGTTTACACAGACAGTATAATGAATTTATCCCACAGATTAATAATATCTGTTTGACAAAGAGATAACCTCAGGTGCAAAATTAAAAGATATTTTTGGGACAAATTTTTCTGTGCGCTGGTAAACTGCCTGTTTAGGGATAAAAAAGCAGTCGGTCATGTATAAAGATGGCAAGTCTTAGAACACGTTTCCTTAGATTTATTAATGTATTTATTTGATTGGTGGTTTATGCTGTATTAAGGAATATTTCACTTATACGTCAGCTGCCAGAATTATGGTCGGAGAAACTGGGGCAGAGCCCGGGGGGAATCCCACGACCATTCGCAGGTTTACTGACAGACCTTCCATTTCCTTAGTGACGGCTAGTTTTATAATTCTCTGACAGCCAGGTGTAAGCTTTGTAGATATCTTACCTGAGGCATCACGTAAAACTCAAACACATTGTATTAAACCTATTTCTTCTCTCTCTACACATTTGTGGAGCACACTCGTGAAAATTATCTTCTAATGCGCCTCATGGAATCCCTTCCCTCCACCCTCTAAAAAAAAAAAAAAAACAACAATGGAAGAAATGAATATTGATGTAAATACAGTTCAGTGGAAAACTCTGTACTTTAACAAATTTATCATCATTGGTTCTTCTCTCTACACACTGTCCACTTTCCTTCACTTCTCTATTTTCTCTTTCTCTCTTACTTTTGCTGTTCCTTTTGCTCTATGGTGGTACATTTCTATTGTCACTGTTCTCAATTTTATTTGGCGTAAAAAATACTTTTCATTGACCCTCTGTTAAATAGAATTTCCTTTGCTTCCTCCACTTCGAAAATTTTCATTGCCTTTTTAATTCTTTTCTTTTTTTTTTTTTTTTCAAGTGGTTTTTTTTTTCTAGAACACGATCGCCCCAAACATATTTTTGTTACCGTCTGTTTTTACGCCGAGTGGTGCCTGTTTTCTATCAGATAATGCTTCTTTCCAGTGTTGTACACGCGACGAACACACGTACACACACACAGCTTTTCAGAGTACTTTGTACACTTCTACATTGTTAAAATAACACTCCAGTTACACTTCTGTTGTACAATGTACTCTGTGTGAAACACCTGTTTGTCCACATTTTCATGTCGACTACACTTCATCATTCACACAATACACTTTAATTCTACTAGTTTGAAACACGTTTTTTTTTTTGTTATTAATGAAAATGTAATTGTTGTATTCATCTCTTGTATATCTTGAACCTACGTCATTCATGTTTGCATCTTTAAAAATAAACTGAAAAATTTATGCCTGTATATTTCTCATACTTTTCTTTTAACTTGAAAATTTTGTTTTATCCTTTTTTGTAGGGGTCGACACCAATTTTATTTTGCGTTTTATGGGCAAACGGACTCTATAAAGTTCCAAAACTGAAATGAAAATAAATGTGAAAATCCATTTTTTTTATTTTAACTGACCTCAAAATATTCTGATGAAGTAAACCTGTATTCAAGAGAGACATTCGTCTGTCAGTCCATGTTTCTTATAAATAAGAGGATTTGTGTATTTCAGTTTTTATTTTTTTATATCTCCAACGACATTGAAAAAAAAAAGAGTCACTGCCTGTAAAACAGGAATATGAATTGATGTGGCCTAAAGTGCATGTTCAGTGAGTAGTAGTATTTGTATAAGATGTAGTGCATAAATTTATGGGTAAAAGTGAGTGGGGCTGATAATTGTGTGGGCAGTTAAGTGTATGGGCAGTTAAATGTAGAGGCAGTTAAATGTGTGAGCAGTTAAGTTTATGGGCAGTTGTGTGTGGGCTGTTAAGTGTGTGGACAGTTAAATGTATGGGCAGTTAAGTGTGTGGGTAGTTAAATGTATGGGCAGGTAAATGTCTGGGCAGTTAAATGTATGGGCAGTTAAGTGTGTGGGTAGTTAAATGTAGGGGCAGGTAAATGTTTGGGCAGTTAAGTGTATGGGCAGTTAAGTGTATGGGCAGTTAAGTGTGTGGGAGATAAAGTGACAGCCAAAAGAAACTTTACGACTCGGTGAGTTAAATTTAACTGGCTTTTTCAGCAAATTAATACCAAATTATTGTAGGAAAACATTGTACAAAGGATTTTCCCATGTGCGACAAGTGTCATATACGCCCACACAAATTTGTTTTGAGACAACGAAGAAAGTTGAAAAATCATGTGACCTATGGGTGGCCGCAACTGCACATGTAATAAGCGTATAAAAACGTTACACACAGTGTGTTGGACTTGCACACTGACTAAAAACAACCAAAGTAATGCCTCGATTGACTCCAGAACAACGCGAGAGGGCCCTGGGTGTGGTATCCATGGGAGCCACCAATGCTCACATTGCTAGGAAATTCGGCTACTCTCGTGTAACTGTGTCAAACTTGATGCAACGTTACAGACAGGCTGGGCAGGCATCAGACAGGCCAAGAACAGGCAGACCTATGGTAACGATGCCCAGAGAAGACGAGTACCTGCGCACCTTACACCTGAGGAACCGCTTCCTGACAGTGACGTCATCGTCAATCAATGGCTTTGGTCACGGGGTCAATCGGCAGTCCGTGTCCAGGAGACTCATGGCTCACGAAATTGGGAACTAGCGACCATGCAGAGGGCAGTTGTGCCCTCTCGCCAGAGGTTGCCATGAGCTCGAATTGTATGTCGTTGGCAGTGACGTGATTGGCGTGTTGTTTTCATGGATGAAAACTGCTTCTGTCTGTTCCGAACCGATGGCAGACAGCGAGTTTACCTTTGAAGAGGCCAACGAACGGCTGCATCATGCATCCAGGAGGTGGTACTGTTTGGTGGCGCCAGCTTGATGGTGTGGGTTGGTATTTGTGGAGAGGAGCCGACACCACTGGTCATCATCTACGGGAACCTTACAGCTCAACGTTACGTGGATGAAATTCTACGTCCTGTTGTCTTGCCATTCCTTCAACCATGTGGTGCCCTGTACCAGCAGACCCCATACAGCTTGAGCAGAACTTCCTGGACTCCAACGAAGTCAAAGTCTTGCCCTGGCCTGCATGTTCCCCAGATATGCCCCCCAGATATGCCCCCCATAGATCACCTTTGGGATATCATGGGTCGTCTAGTAAGACAACGGCCACATCTTGCAGCAAACGGACAAGAACAGGTGTTCGCTCTCCAAGATGGATGGCAAGGAATCGCACGTCATCTCATCAGACAACTGGCTTTCTCTATGTTGTTTTACTCTATGAGTTTTTGCATGGGTTGGCCACGTGCAGAATTGATTGGTTTTGATATCGACTGATTTTAAAAATAATCAACTTTTTGTATACTCTTCCCATTGTTAACTAAGATGGAATGGCTATTTTTCTACCCGTGCTCTGTTCGTTCACTTGTAAAATGATTTGAGGGCTGCTTTGTCCCTTCTTACTCAAGACTTTCAATATCTAAAGTCATTGGTCTTCTCAATATATTAAACTTCGGTCATCCTGTGTTTTGCTTTGGCAAAATAAATTGATTTGAACTCTTTGTAAAGTTTCTTTTGGCCGTCAGTTTAGGATTGGAGGCAAGTACGGACTGTGAGGAGAATAAATTTATCGGTATAATGAGGTCAGCAGCTGAAAAGGAGGTCATGCCGAAAGGGTAGGGTGAAGGCAATATAAGTATGGGCATATGGGCATATGGAGTTTGGGTAGTAAATTTATTTGGTTGGAGTTTTACACCCTATTGCACTTGAACAACAGTGGCCAGTCTTTTGGTGGGAGGAAACCAGGCAGAGCCCTTGGAAAACCCATGACCATCTGCAGGTAGCTGACAGATTTTCCCATGTATGATGAAAAATTGTTGCTTTTATTGAAAGAATTGAACTAGAGAATAGTAATTACTGTTTTAATGTATTATGATAAATGTGTTAGGGTTTATTTTATACTACACTTTGTTTCCATGTAATGTCACTCGATAATTAACTTTGCATTTTGATCACGCGCATGCGTTTGCATCTTGTGGCGATTTACATGTGAATGCACTTGTTTCTTAGTGTAGAGTTAAGTTCTTCTACATACTTGTCAGTATAATGTACAGTTCACATGTAATATTAATTATATGCTTGTAATGTCTTTTAGTTTATGTGTAAACTAAGAACACAAACCTTGACAGTTTGCCAGAGCTTTTGTAGAAATTCTCAAAGTTTTAATTACCTGTTAGGTTTACCTAATTAGCCAGGTGAGAAGATATTGTAGATCTACATGCATATACATGCACGTTTACATATATTAAAAAACATACATGTATCTCACTAGCATGGCATTATATACATGTAGGTCTATCTGTTCTTGTTTATAAATTACAGCTGTTTTGGGACTGTCTTTGTGTTCTTGATATTTACTCTATCATAGTTCTGCATTTCCTCCCTCATCCTTTCTTGCAATCACCCATGTAACTTAAGTTTCTGGTTTACGGGGCTGTTTCTCAAAAGGGACTTAGAACAGTCGTAGACTTAAACCCGTGGTAAAAGTCATAAAATTTACGATGTCAATGTTTCTGAAAACAAATTTACGCAATCGACAGGTCGTAATTTTTCTGCCCACGATGAGGTGTCATGGGTCAATCGTAACAAGGAAAAACCTGCAAATGTGGCCCATGCACAGACACACAGCCTAGATACATTGTACAAACTTCAATCAAAGTTATATATTAACAGATCAGTGTCGATCTATACCGATACATCTGTCGTATACAGTATCTAACTACTTGTACACGTGTACGCTTACATATATGCGGACTGTTCTCGGGCAATCAGCTGCGAACTCTTTATGAAAACCACACAACAAATTTCTACCCGCAGGTACCATTGTGTGTTAGTATCAGATGTGTACAGGTTATAATGAATGGTCTTTGATCTAAAACATGTACACATGTACATGTAGGCCTAATGTACCTGTTCTGTCAATAAATGGCCCCTTAATTTGTAAAACTTTTCACCCACGTCTGCAACCAATGTAATAAAATATATAACCTGTTATATCAGCCCCAGATGTAATAAGTTCTGAGAAAACTATGGGGTTTGGGGAAATAATCACAGTTTTATGAAGCATGCATATTTAATGACCCTAACAAATAATTTTTAACATCATTTTCATAATAATTGTACCTGTATGCATACTGAATTTCCACTGAAAAAAAGGGCTTTTACTGGTTGAAAAGGTTGTAAATTTACCCCCAGGATTTTAATTAATAACAGTTTCCAGCAGATATATCTGGCTGCAGTCAGCCTAAGACTAGTATATAATACCATATATTGATGTTATTTCTTGTTTCACGGATCAATGCTGTTGATTCACAAATTTCATTCTTGTTGTGGTTGTTGTTAACTTGCAGGTTATAAGACCGTTCATTGAAAACTCTGACGAAATGCTGAAAGCTCTGGCCATGTTGACTCTGGCTTACGTCGTAGATGAAGATGAAAACAGCACACTTATTGACGAAACCGGTGAGATTGAAATGTTTGCGTACATGTACCTGTATACTTATATTGGGCCACTGTTTATGTTCACTGCAAATTATATAGTCACAGGTAAGGCACTCGGTGGCTCAGATGGTTAGCGCACTAGCGCAGCAGTCGCTGTGAGTTCAAGTCCAGCTCATGCTGCCTTTCTCTCTAGCCCTAAGTGGGAAGGTTTGCCAGCAACCTGTGGATGGTCGTGGGTTTCCCCTGGACTGTGCCCGGTTTCCACCCACCATAGTGCTGACCGCCGTCGTATAAGTGAAATATTGAGTACGGTGTAAAACACCAATCAAATAAATAAATAAATAAATAAATATAGTCACAGAAAATATGGTACATTGAAATTTGATTGTCTACAAATTTTGCCAGGTGTTGATTTGTCAGTGTTGGAATTTATGCCTATTTGATTTTCAAAAATGTACGTGGAGCACATCTTGTATTTAGAAGTCAATTATCTGATAAATAAATCAGTTGTTTAATTCGTATTCCAGGTGTAATAAAATGTGTGTGTGAGTGGCTGAGTAAAGCCCTGTCCAATCCAAAGCGCAGGTACCGAGGGTTTACCCCCCAGGAACTCACCCAGGGGCTGGACAAGCTGGCTGTGAATGACAGCAATAAAATCAAGGTGAGCACAGTTATGGTTGTAGGGTAATCAAAATGAGCTCAGGTGTGATTGAAGGATAATGAATATGAGCTCAGGTGTGGTTGTTGGATAATCAAGGTGAGCACAGGTGTGGTTGTAGGATAATCAATGTGAACTCAGGTGTGGTTGTGAGATAATCAGTGTGAGCACAGGTGTGGTTGTAGGATAATCAAGGTGAACACAGGTGTGGTTGTTGGATAATCAAGGTGAGGACAGGCATGGTTGTAGGAAAATTAACATGAGCACAGGTGTGATAGTGGGCGAATCAAGGTGAGCACAGGTGTGATTGTGGGCGAATCAGTGTGAGCCCAGGTGTGATTGTGGGCGAATCAATGTGAGCACAGGAGTGGTTGTAGGAAAATTAACTCGAGTCAGTGTGAGCACAGGTGTGATTGTGGGCGAATCAATTTGAGCACAGATGTGATTGTAGGCGAATCAGTGTGAGCACAGGTGTGATTGTGGGCAAATCAATGTGAGCACAGGAGTGGTTGTAGGAAAATTAACTCGAGTCAGTGTAAGCACAGGTGTGATTGTGGGCGAATCAATTTGAGCACACATGTGATTGTAGGCGAATCAGTATGAGCACAGGTGTGATTGTGGGCAAATCCATGTGAGTCCAGGTGTAATTGTGGGCGAATCAATATGAGCTCAGGTGTGGTTGTGAGCGAATCAATGTGAGCTCAGGTATGATTGTGCGCGAATTAGTTTGAGCACAGGTGTGATTGTGGGTGAAGCAATGTGAGCACAGGTGTGGTTGTAGAAAAATTAACATGAACACAGGTGTGATTGTGGCCGAATCAATGTGAGCACAGGTGTGATTGTAGGAAAATTAATATGAGCACAGGTGTCTCGTTACCTGTGAAATTAGGGAGCATGATGTGGCTCAGTGTGGTTACCGCTACTGTGACACAAACCTCAACTGTGACACATGCATCTACTGTGACACACGCATATACTGTGACGCACCTCTACTGTGACACATACCTCAGTTGTGACACATACCTCCACTGTGACACATACCTCTACTGTGACACATACCTCAGCTGTGACACATACCTCCACTGTGACACATATCTCCACTGTGACACATACCTCAGCTGTGACACATACCTCAGCTGTGACGCATACCTCCACTGAGACACATACCTCAGCTGTGACACACACCTCAGCTGTGGCACATACCTCTACTGTGACACACTTTTCACTACTTTGTCTTCACAGATTGTGGAAGAAGGGGCCCTTCAGTCTTTCCTGATCATGTTGCAACACGACGACATTAGGGAGGAGTCAATGGCCGCTCGCGCTATCTGGACACTTTCTTTCGACAAAAATGTGCGACAGAAAATCCTGGAGATGACGGAGCTCATTGACATGTTAGAGAAGATGACGCAAAGCCCCGACGAAAACCTGTCCAAAAGTTGTATTGGTGCTTTATGGGTCATCCGAGAAGAGGCAGATAACCCAAACAGTACGTATCGAACATTAGCGTGAAATGCAGACTTGATAAAGTGAGAAGAAAAAAATATATTTAAGTAATTATTTAACTATCCCACTTCCCCAGTCACCTGACAAATCTCGTGCAGTTAAAATGAAAACCCTGTAACAAACCAGAAGAAACTGGATTTTGAGATCATGAGCAAGGAAAGTCAAGGTCAAGTTTAGTGCAAAGAACCATTAGGTTGCCTGTCCTGTGGTCAAGGGCACAATTTTTTCGCTGCTCAAAATAAGCCCCGAGGACCAGACTGGTCAAGCTGTTACTGACAAGCACTCTGGTAAGACTAGGGTATAAACATGCAATTTATATATAGCTGTGGCAAGCTGGGTTTCCCCTGGGCTCTGCCCAGTTTCCTCTTACCATATGACCGGCCACCATGGCATAAGCGAAATATTCTGCGTAAAACACCAATGGAATAAATAAATAGAGCTGGTGCTCAAATCCATAAACCTTCATGGTTCTCCCCAAAAATTTGCACTTGTGTAAGGAAAGTATTTCAGAAATCATTGTAGTACAAGGTCAGATGATAGGTAAGTGATATATTAAATTACATGTACATGCCTTTCCCAAAAATTTATTTGTTTTATTTATTTTATTAGTGTTTTACGGCATATTCATGAATATTTCACTTATATGACGGCGGCCAGCATTATTGTGGGAGGAAACCGGGCAGAGCCCAGGGGAAACCCACGACCATCCGCAGGTTGCTGGAAGACCTTCCTGCTTACAGCCTGAGAGGAAGCCAGCATGAGCTGGACTTGAACTCACAGCGGCTTTCCCCAAAAAACAACCTTGACTGTCCTTGTGTGAGGGATGTAATGATCAATTTAAAGAAAAGTAAATGAATCCATCAATGCATCAGTCGGTTAATCAGGTGATGGTGTTGTTTCTGACAGGACCACGCTCAGCTGGGCCATCCAAGAGTCATGTGTTCATCAGCTACAGCTGGAGTGATCGTGTCCACGTGATGGAGATCGCCGATAGGTTAAAGGTCAGTTAAACACAAATCAGGCTTACCGAGAGAATGTAGGGGAAGAAGGATGCATGTGAACACTTCAGTAAAGTGTGAAATTTTAAATTGTCCTTATAAGACCTGTAGACAAATATCGTTATCCAAAATAACTTTGGATAACTAAATAAAAATTGATAGTTCAACCTTTTCGCATGTTTGCAAAGTGTTTGTGAAACCGTGAATTTGGCCAGTGTAATCAAAGGAGCTTTGCCGCCAAAATCAAATAAATTCAAATTAAGTTGCACTAAAAGTTGCTCTGTCATCTGCAAAAAGGTAGAGGAATTAGGGGATAAAATGAAGGTGAAAGTTGGCTTGATTTCCAAGGTTCTTAAATCGCGGTTAGGAGGCGTTCATTTGCCTTCATTTCCTCAATAGTGTATTTTTGTTACCTTACTGGTACACCTTTATCTTATGGAGATACATAAAAAAATCATTGTAGAATTCTTGTACCCAGGTAAGTTGAGCTGAAAAAATTTGCTCAAAAGTGCACAACTGTGTGTGCAAATGCAGCATTTCACAACCAGATAGGATCTCTGGCAAATGTCAAAGACCAGTAACCAATTCCACAAAGACATTTCTGACTCTAGTCAAAAGTTTAAAATATTGTCACAGTTTTGGATACTTGGTGTTGCCAGTTTAACACGTTTGTCTTAATATAACATTGCTAAGGTGGTCAAAAGTTTATTGTACAGAACCTCAGAATATGCTCCTAAATTGTATTTTCAAATTTTGGCTTAAGTCAGAAATGGCTTTGTGAATTCGGTCCTGGTGGATACTTTACAACAGGTGCAAATTAGGTCTTCTTTAGTGCATCTTCAGTCCATCTTCACTCCATCTCTAGTCCATCTTTTACTGAAAGGTAAACCAGTTCATGTGAGCATTCTTTTTTCATTGTTCTTTATTCTTTGTTCTTTATTCATTGTTTTTTGTTTTTATTGACAGAAAGAAGGTTATAATATCTGGATAGACGTGGAGCAGATGGGAGGCTCCACACTACAGGCGATGGCAGAAGCCACGGAGAACGCCACCGTCGTACTTATCTGTATGTCGGAGAAGTACAAACAGAGCCCCAACTGTCGCACAGGTGGGTGGAACTTGCCACCATGGTTACCAGGCTTGGTGACATTTGCTGTTTTGACAATGATTGGTATCTGACCATAAAGACCGTGCTTGCCTTGGTCTTGTCACAGCCACCTGACCAGTCAGGTCGTAGACTCAGTTGAGGCACGTTCTTTTACTTTATTACCCAAAGACAAGGGTGTTAATAACTTACATTAACAAGCTGTACTGGCAGATAAGCATCCTTGATTCTCATTTTATGCCAGTATAGTTAGTCTTGTATGTGCAGTGGTTTCCTGTTGATGCAGTTGGTTTTCCCCTTGAAATGCTGGCTTCCTCTTGGAGTGGGTGGTTTTCCCGTTGAAATGCTGGTTTCCTCTTGAAGTGGGTGGTTTTCCCCTTGAAATGCTGGTTTCCTCTTGGAGTGGGTGGTTTTCCCCTTGAAATGCTGGTTTCCTTGTATTATGAATGTGTTTCCACCTCCACAGAATCTGGCTGTGTGTTTTATGTGAGTGAAATACTCTGTTGTATAAGTGAAATACTCTGTTGTATAAGTGAAATACTCTGTTGTATAAGTGAAATACTCACAGTTGTACATTGTTCAGCACCAATCAGATAAAAGAAAATCACGTGTGACCCTAGATGGGAATGCTGTGTGCTCCTGCGGAGGCTCTGTACTGTTTTCATCTCTGTTCTCCTTTATTCTCTGGATTATGCCCCTTTTGGGCCCTTGTGGCTAACACAGTGCAATGACTAGGAGCCTCTCACCAGTGCTGTCGCTGTGAGTGACGTCCAGCTCATGCTGGCTTCCTCTCCAGTTGTAAATTGGAAGATTGGAAGGTGTGTCAGCAGCCTGCAGATGGTTGTGGTTTCCCCCAGGCTTTGCCCGGTTTCCTCCCATCGTATTGCTGGCTGCCGTCGTATAAGCGAAATATTCTTGCATACAGCATAAACACCAATCAGATAAATAAATAAAGCCTTTTTTAACGGGCACAGAGGCCTGTTATGATGTAATTTTGAATGGAATGTGATCATGTTTGTCCTCCCCACAGAGGCGGAGTACACATTCCAGCTTAGGAAGGATTACATTCCTATCATGATGCAGAAGCGGTACCGCCCCGACGGCTGGCTAGGGCTCATCCTGGGTGCCAAGCTTTACATCGACTTCAGCGGCAAGTACCCGTTTGAGAAGAGCGTCAATGGCCTTTTGAAGGAGCTGAGAGGTCGAGGCAAAGGCGTGCCCAATGGTCCGCGCAGAGGAGGTACATGTACTATAAACTCTAGGGCTTTGAAATAAAGTCTTAACATCAAAATGAAATTCTGTATTTTGCCAAATGTTTGGCTTGAAAAAATGCATTTTGAGAATCACATAATCGCCTTAAAATGATATTTTTGATGCCCATGCATGTACTGTAGTTTTTTTTCTGCCAAAAAATGGATCAAACTTCATGAAAAGCTCAATAGGTGATCCCATAAAATGGTTGAATCTGCCAGAGTGAAGCAGTATGTGTCATGTAAAACAGCCTAAACTTTATAGGTGAAATACAGTACGCATCAAAGGAAATTAAAAGAATTGAAAATTACCTCAGGAAAAAGTTTTTATATTTAATTGTGTCTCTGTGCGTTTTCAGTAAAATATCAGACCAATAAATAAATGCAAGTTGGGATTTGTCTGTTTCAGAAACTGTAGACTTGCCCAACTCCCACGAACCCACCCTCCACCATCATTTTGCTACCCACAATGCATCACATCCTCATCAGAACTCGGCCGGGCACATCAAGACCAGGGAGGAAGTTGGCAAGTGGTTGCACCATGTTGGTCTGGGACAGTAAGTTTTAAAGGGGCCTAGACGGCACTCATTTGCTAGTATCCTCAACAGATGTGTTTTTTAACCTTTTTATGAAGGCGAATTTCAGATGCAGTATTGACACAGACATTTTCATGCATTTTATGTGTCAATTAAGTTTAGCAATTTGCAGAAGTTTGAAATAGAGCGTCTTGTTGTTTTGAAAAATATGAAATTTCAGGTTTAGCATTTATAAAGAAAATATATGTGTTCAACAAAATACAAAGCAAAACCAAATTAAATTAAGATGATTAATGCCAACCATTATAAAATTAAAAATATAAATCTGGAAAAGGGAATAAGTTTTTTAAGTGGTGAGAAAAAACTTGGCTTTTTATAGGCTTTACGAATATATACTTTTCAATGTTTTGGAAATGAATGAGGACTACAGCTATTATGAACACATGGAAAGAATGAACAAATGGAATCTGATTGATGAAAAAAAAAACAAAAAAGAAGAAAGAAAAAAACTCTGAGGAGGTTTGTCAGGTAATAGGTGGTTTGTCACATTGTCAGGTATCTGGTGGTGTGGATGCCATACATCTGTGTGAAATGTACTTGATCATATGAGGTAAGATCTTAGTGAAACCATAACCCGATCGCTTTGTTTGTTTTGTGCAGCCTGAGTGCCTCGTTCACGCCCATTGATGGCCGGATGTTGGGACAGATCAGGGAGATGAGGAGGGAGGTGAGTTGACAACTTCTGTCGGGTGTGGGGTGTGTGTGTGGGGGAGGTGGGGCGGCGGCTTTGGCGGCGGAGGCATGAGTGCAGGCAGGCGCGTGGGGCTAGTTCATAGACACGTTTACAGGGCTGTTTCATCGCTACTTTAAATCCTTTAAAGTACTTACACTTTTTGGAAACATTTTCAAGACCTTGAAAAACCATGCAGAAAAAAAAATTATTACTTTGGCGTAAATCCTTGAAAGTGGTCCCTACTTGATTTTTTTTTACACATTTTTCTATTTATATAGAACGTAACTTAATGATCCTTAGTATTTGAGCCTGGTCTGTTGTGTTTTCAGTTTGTGCATTAGTCTTTTTTTATTTTTCAGGCTCCAGAATTTTTCTACCAATCCCTGGAGAGACGGCTGGGCATGTCGTTTGCTGACATTCTGCTCTTCACTGACGCCCTGGACGGCCTCACAACGTAATATCAGCCTTTCTAAGGGGATTCCCCTATCTCTATTCTGTGCCTGACCTCCTTCAGCCTAAGCAACAAAGATGCTGATTGGTTGAAATGCCTCTCATTTCTGTACATGACGAATGTAAGGCCCCATCTGATTGACCTGGAGAGATCAATGCATTAAAACATCACTGAGAAATGAATTTATGAGATGTCAGTTGGATGAAAAACACTTCTGTGTCCTTTAGTGGAGTGAAAATGCATCTGATTGACCCAGTTGAATGAATGTTTAAATAGAAACACTTACTAAAATGCAGGGATTCCATAAGAAATACAGTTACTTTGGTGACTGCTTCCACATAAGACATGCAAGAAGTCAGCTGATTGGCTGCATCTACATGTACCAGCGGAGTGATTAACCTGGGACTCTTACCCGATCTATGATTGGATGCAAATTTCATGTTTCCAAGACAACTGTTTCAGGGAATGCCTTGTAGTTGCCAGCAGAATGGCTGGTGTTAATGGTAAATATGGTAAACTGTTCTTTGATATAAAGCAAGTGTCCGTGATGTGAATTCCAGACAGAAAATATCTAAAGGTGAATGTGGATGACTGATGTAACTTGCTACCTGACCGGAAACTACATGTGTGTTTGTAGTGAGCTGATTTCTGAGTTAGAGACTTCCTAACATGTAAGAATAAATCTGATTGGATGACTCTTGGCTCAACATGTAATACTCATTCTGATTGGACGACTTCCAAACATGTATTCAGTTGACAGTCACATGCAGTTGCGGGTGCTGGCTGATGGATCTATTGCAAGAACTTTGTGTTCTGTCAGATCAGAGAAAAGTAGAACCAAACCACTGCAATGCCACAGAATCTGTGAAGGTTTAGTTGTGGGATGAAGTCAGGCTACAAGGACATCCAGAATCACATGAGTAAGTACCAGTGCATCGGACAAAGACTTGCATACTGTGTCACACATGAAAGGAAAGGGTGAGAAAAGTGTACAACACATGAACACGGAGACTGAAAAAAGCGTACCACACATGAACAAGGAGACTGAAAAAGTGTACCGCACATGAACACGGAGACTGAAAAAAGTGTACCACACATGAACACGGAGACTGAAAAAAGTGTACCACACATGAGCTCAGAAAAATATACCACACATGAATATAGTCTCAGAAAAGTCGACCACACATGACCAGACAGTCTCCAAAAGATAAATGGAGAGTCTTGGACAGATGCATATGACTGAGAAAAACATTCTAACATCCCAATAGACAAACATGTATATGGACCACCACAAATGTTATAAACCGAAATGGAGGTAAAGGCGAGAAGATGCAGATACTTCATGCAAGAAGACATAAACTTTTCATGGCTGTAGGGGAAAAGTGCATCTTACTTAGTTCAGAGACAGACCCATTGTCCAGTTTGGGCTACACCCATGTGCCTCTTCCAGAAGAAATTGAGCTCCCAAAACAAAACATTCAGAAGCTGAGAAAGAAGGAACTTTCCAGCAGTAGATAACACAAGAAAATGATGTAGCCACTATTCTGATGACGTAGCCACTATTCTGATGATGAAGCCACTATTCTGATGATGAAGCCACTATGCTGATGATGTAGCCACTATTCTGATGATGAAGCCACTATTCTGATGATGTAGCCACTATTCTGATGATGTAGCCACTATTCTGATGATGAAGCCACTATGCTGATGATGTAGCCACTATTCTGATGATGTAGCCACTATTCTGATGATGTAGTCACTATTCTGATGATGTAGCCACTATTCTGATGATGAAGCCACTATTCCGATGATGTAGCCACTATTCCGATGATGAAGCCATTATTCCGATGATGTAGCCACTATTCCGATGATGAAGCCACTATTCCGATGATGAAGCCACTATTCTGATGATGAACCCACTATTCCGATGATGTAGCCACTATTCTGATGATGAAGCCACTATTCCGATGATGTAGCCACTATTCTGATGGTGAAGCCACTATTCTGATGATGAAGCCACTATTCCGATGATGTAGCCACTATTCCGATGATGAAGCCACTATTCTGATGATGTAGCCACTATTCCGATGATGTAGCCACTATTCCGATGATGAAGCCACTATTCTGATGATGTAGCCACTATTCTGATGATGAAGCCACTATTCCGATGATGTAGCCACTATTCCGATGATGTAGCCACTATTCTGATGATGAAGCCTCCAGAGAAGTGAAGAGGATTGATTCTCTGGCTGAAATAGAATGGATGATATTGAGAGGGTGGAGTGGATGTTGGATATATGAGCTGGGAAAAAAACAGAAATTCATTCAGTCCTTTGATTCTGATATTTAGGTTTATGCATCATATCCATTGTGCCGTTGATACTTGCCCAGGACAGTTGAATGTGACTTGTAACAGACTGTCTTATTGAACGAGATCCACAAATGAATGGACCAGCGATTTTGTCTAGAACAGTTGAGTTTGGAATGTTACAAGCTGTTTCACTGAACAAGACCTACTAATGAATGGACCAGCGATTTTGTCTAGAACAGTTGAGTTTGGAATGTTACAAGCTGTTTCATTGAACAAGACCTACTAATGAATGGACCAACGATTTTGTCTAAAACAGTTGAGTTTGGAATGTTACAAGCTGTTTCATTGAACAAGACCTACTAATGAATGGACCAGCGATTTTGTCTAGAACAGTTGAGTTTGGAATGTTACAAGCTGTTTCATTGAACAAGACCTACTAATGAATGGACCAGTGATTTTGTCTAAAACAGTTGAGTTTGGAATGTTACAAGCTGTTTCACTGAACAAGACCTACTAATGAATGGACCAGCGATTTTGTCTAGAACAGTTGAGTTTGGAATGTTACAAGCTGTTTCATTGAACAAGACCTACTAATGAATGGACCAGTGATTTTTCTTAGGACAGTTGTATTTGGAGTCTAACAGACTTTTTCATTGGGCAAGGAAGCCTGACTAACAGACCAGAGGTTTTAGCATTTTTACATCCTCATAAGTCAATTGGGTTTCACTTCTATACAAACCTGATTCTTAATATTGAAGGAGAAACTGTTGTGTATGTATTTCCCATGCAAAGTAATGGATCATCCTAGAATTGATCGCTGTGGAGCTTCTGTGAAGCTTCTTTGATTGATTGATGAAATGGCTAATCCAAGACTCTATTCATGCTCCATGTGCTGTGTATTGAACAGGGGAAAAAGGCTGACGCAGCTGAATTAATTTGTTCCTCAGTAAGACGAAAGATCCGCTGGAGATTTTCTTGACTGAGAAAACAAGCAAAGGTGACTTGAACTCATGCAAAGGCATTTTGGAGAAACTGTCCTCTGTATTCGTTGTTGTTGGTGTTTGGTGAAAGTGGATTTGCAGAGAGCAAACTTACACGATTTCTTTTTGAAATTATGCTGATCAGTAGATGTAGTAAAAAAAAACAAAAAACCATGCATATTATGTTAAAAACTTCCATATAACACAGCTGTAAAAAGAGAATGAGGAATATTTTCATACCGAATTCCTTCCAAGTTTTCAAGCCTTCTTACATGTAGCCAGAATTTATGGGTAATAAGATTATAACTAGTTACCAGTTTATACATCAACAAACTTTGTATCAACATGCAGATCTCATCGTCAACCAATCGTATTGCATATTACAATGCAGGATTTGCTTTCCTTAAAAAAATATGAACCGTACAGCCCCATTGGCTGAAATGCCTTGACCAATTTAAGTTTTTACAGTTTGAAGTTTGGATGCGCTGGTAAATTGGTGTTCAGCTTTTGAGTATGCCTAAAATTGTGTCTGTTATGTGGATGCGTTTAATTATAAATATTGTAATGTTATGCTGACAGTCAACTGTACATTTCCAAATTCATTTTTAGCCGTAGAACTAATCAGAGTTCAAAAGTGGAGGCTTGTGATACGTATGTTTACAATGGCCGAAGGATATGCTTCACATCGGTGTTTGAACTGAGACCTCTTTTTTCAAAAGTCTAGGAGAAATTCCCACAAGCTACAGCTATATAGGTTATCGTTATAACTGCATTGTCAAAGTATGCTTATATGTATATGGACAATTTAAAACACCAATCAAATAAATCAAAAAATACATGGATAATTGCAAGCCTGCAAATAAGCAGCTTGACAAGGCCAAATTGTCAGGCATCAAAGCCCATATTGTCAGGCAACAAAGCCCATGTTGACAGGCATCAAAGCCCAAATTGTGAGGCAACAAAGTCCATATTGTCAGGCAACAAAACCCATATTGACAGGCAACAAAGCCCATATTGACAGGCAACAAGCCGATATTGTCAGGCAACAAAGCCCATATTGTCATGTATCAAAGCCCATATTGTCAGGCAACAAAGCCCAAATTGTCAGGCATCAAAGCCCATATTGTCAGGCAACAAAGCCCATATTGTCAGGCATCAAAGCCCATATTGTCAGGCATTAAAGCCCATACTGACAGGCAACAAAGCCCATATTGTCAGGCAACAAAGCCCATATTGTCAGACAACAAAGCCCATATTATCAGGCATCAAAGCCCATATTGTCAGACAACAAAGCCCAAATTGTCAGGCATCAAAGCCCACATTGTCTGGTATAAACCGGTGTCTGACAAATTTGACCTCTAAATAACATGAGGACTCAAAACACTACTAGGGTTGGCTGGATTTTGATATTTGAGGGCCATGCCTCAGAGAGTTATTTACAGGCCTGCAGTTGGACATTGGAATGTATGAATGAAGAGTAAGATTGTTCCACAAGGAAATGTCCATTTTTTGAAGTACGATTAAGCAAGAAAAACGTGTTAAGTACTGGGTATATGAAGTGAAAATAGTTACCTGCAGATTAAATTGGAAGTAGATGTCTCTGCTGTGAGACTCCCGTCAAAAGGAATTTTCCAGTAGTAAACGGCTTAAAACTGATTTGTCAGTGTTTGTCTTAATTATGCTACAGGAACCAGTTCCACAAAGCGATTTTTGACACTAGTCGAAAGCAGTATCATGTGTAGTTTATGGTTCATACTTTATTTTAAACTCATAAGGCGTGAAACGAAGCATTTAAATCACATTCAAATTTAGACTGAAGTCAAAACTGGAATCAACACCATAGCTTAATTTGAGGCAACAATTAAAAGCCGGGAAGATACCGGATAATTCACCGTTGACAGGTTTTGTATGTAATATCAAGGCTACTAAACAGTGTAATACGAGGTAGCCTGTTTCTTCTAAAATTTGGGACACCCGGTCTGTTAATTTTGGCGACTGTATGTGTAATTCAAGCAGGAACATTGAGCTTCTTTTTCTCACATGGTTAAACCATCTAATGAACAACATACTTATGTCTTTACTTTTTTCTTTTTCTACTTGTTAATATTTGTCCCAAGTTTTAGAAGAATTGAGTTGGTTTGTAACGAGGTTTATAGTGACACGGTGACAGATATGTTTCAGCTCTGTTCATTCCAAAGATGTATTTTGCCAAACTGCATTAGGTGTATAGCTTTGTATTGCTTATGATACAACATTTTCTTTCTGTCTTTCCCAGAACAAGGAACATCCTGCGTGTAATATTTTTTTTGTTTTGTGTACGTGATTTATATGTCACGTGATTTTAGGATGGCTCAAAAATGAGCTTATTTTCCCACAAAAAAAGCAAAGTTAACAATTTCTGATGTACAGTTATATTAATCATGGTATGAAGTTATATTTATTTCGATAAAAAGTCAGTTTGCGGGATGTTAACAGGATGTGAAGTTTTAAGACTTAGTTTCTGGAAATATGATGGAAACTGCATTTAGATTTTTTGTAGCACACCTGTTTTTTTATTCTTTTCTTATTTTTCTATTTATTCCTGGACTAATTATTGGGCATTTATTCGCGTTAACGACCATGCTTTTGCAATGCCCCGTACACTGCCACGTGGCCTTTTCTTTAAACTAAACATGATTACCTCCCTTGAGTAGTCAAACAAGGAACGACATTGGTCCTTAATTACTGGAATCTCACATGTTAAACATAATTACCTCCTTTGGACTGTTTTATGTTATGTCCATATCTGTTACAGATGTTTTTCATTTTAACATAATTAAGAAATTTTAATTATAATCTTAAGAATTGTTTTACATTCCAGTAATTATCTTGGTGATTTGAGCATGACAAACTACGTTTTATTTCTGTTCTAACATACCATTACGGAGAAAAAGTAACACGGAAAACAAGCCCTCTGTCCTTTTTGTTAATGTGTAACGGTCTAGATTGTTTTGTTATGATTTTGAGGAAGTCCTTGCCAATGAAACAGTTATTGCCCAATGAATGCACATTTCCGGCTAGCACCGATCCATGCCAGTTCGAGCTCTAAATATGAACATGGTAGTTTTGCGACGACAGAGGAAAAATGATTTGAAGTCAAACTAATATAAAAAAAAAAACTGTCAGAAGTGGACGGTTTATTTCGTGGAGAAACTTGTAGATTCATTTGAAGCTTAAGTGGAAGGTGCTTCGTGAGATGATGGCGTAGCCGACAAGGAAGAGAACGTTGAAGAACGCGTCGTTGCTATATAACCGTTATATATTACTGTTTGAATGCCACCTCTGTAAATCTCATTCGCGGGATAAGTGCCTATTGGTCACATGATGGTGGTAAAGGTAAATAATTCACTTTAATCCTGACAGCCTGACCAATTATATGTAAATTCAGTTTGCAATGGACCTTGGAAAGTGTGAGATGTCAAATTTTGAAGAAAACAGACGTTCTGACAGCACAATCCCGCCCACTCCCTCCCTCCCTCCTTATTTTATTAGCGAAATGGAACCGTCCCATCCTCCACGACGAGGACGGCAACTGTGTATTGATTGTCAATTTGAGCACACTTCGTTTGCCATTGCTTTTAGTGTTAAAACTTTTGGAGGTAAGTTAGAATTTGAATTTAACATTCACAGTATGTAGCCTAAATTTATGATCAGAAACTATTCATACTTTGCTTCCTGTGTTGTTTATTAGTGGGCATTAAATGGTGTATAGATGTACTTCATTAAGAATCATTAAGAAAAAAAAGACATAAGATGTACTGATTTGAACAGAACTGGAGGAAAATCATGCATTGTTTATTCCGTTTTGATTGGCTGTTAGACAAAGTATAGTGATAAAGGATGTTGGGTGATGTAGTTCTTGTCTGTAGGTCACAGTTGAATTCACAAATTCTGTACTGTTTTATTAATTAATTAGCCAATTAGCGATGATTTCGTTTCCTTGTGTATGGTAAGAGTACTTAACGTAATTTATAAAAATGCATTTGAAGTGTTTTTTTATGGAGTGCTTTTTTTTATTATGTATAGTACTCATAATTATGAAAAATGTTTCTTTACTTCACAATGTTTCTATAAGCTTTGCTAGATGTAAAATGTGTAAACTATGTTGCATTTATTCGTGAGTTTTACTCCCACTTTAGCCTAAATGATACCTGTCATTCGTTATATATTTTGTTGTTGTTAATGATGGCATGTATTAAGTATGAGATGTAGTCGATAACAGATAAGAGTTAATTTGATGTGAAAGTACCACCCAACGCGTATGTGTGTGAGAGAGATGTAAGGTTGAATATAATCTTGCAAACTTAGACAATCCTCAAAGAGCATTTGACATTCCTATTCTGCTGTTGTTGGCTGGTGTTGTCATCATAGCTGATTTGCCCCCGAGCAATGAGGTCACAGGCTCAAATCCAACTCTCCCTAGTTCGGCCGCAGACTCATTTTAGGAGTTTTATCAGGTTTCTGGTGAAGAACTGTATTGTACTTTGAAGACTTTGGTTCCCATACACCCATAAAACTGACCACCATCATCTCAATTAAATATTATAGTGTAACACCTGTGAAATAATAAATTATTGCATTTTTACATGAATAAGGATTATGATAGCCACTTAAAATACTACCGAAATCTTTTTGTGACAAGAACTGAAATTAGCCTGTAAGTACTTCACTGCGCCAAGGCATTGGCACCTGACGCAGTATTCGTGAATACTTGTATTTAATTTAAAGGAAGATAGTTACATGTAGGTGCCTGAATGTATATGTACATGTAGGAAACCCGGAGGAAACCTGAGGCAAACCATAAAGGAAACCGGGGAGGACACTTTGAGGAAACCTCTAGCAAACCACACAGAACACATCAAGGAAACCGGAAAGCAAACATTGAGGAAACACCAAAGGAAAACTAGAGAAAATCACCACCCTGCTAAGTTTTTCATAACCATTGCCATCATGAGAGTAACATCTCTGGAGTCAAATTATTGATTTGTATGAATTGCATTTAAAGATATTCGTAGATAGTGAAAGATTTTTTAAAAAGTATATTAAAATTTTAGTTTGACCTCGATCATTAATAATTGACTCACATGTAGGGTACCTGTGATAATTAGTGAATTGTTCAACGAAGGTTTATGTTTTGTTAATGACTGTTGTTCAGTCGATGTTTTATGGATCTCTGTTTACAGTTATAAACTGATTATTGTTTTCACCTGACCCATTCCCAGCACAGAAGTGTGTTCTGCAATATCCATTCAGACTGATGCTACGTAACGTGTTAGCGTGGGAATTATATTCCGTGATACAATTGACAGCCATGATTTCACCAGTCAGAAACAAGGGGAATTACTCTTGAAGACTTCTGTAAATATTCCTAATGGTGACCATCTTTGAAACCATACTGCATTGTATTATGCTGTGGCATTGAACAACGTTCATCCATTTTAGAACAATGCACAGTTAAAAAGAAGTCCTGTAGGTCAGCTCAGGTTCAAACCCGATTAAGGTCAATTTATATATTTATTATTTGATTTTTTTGTCACACATACCTTTTTCCGGACAGGTTGTAAAAACCATCTAGGAAGAGGATAAATTAAAAGGTGAATTATACTAAATTCTGAAATTTTACTCACAAAAGTGAAAATCTTGTACATTTTAAGGGAACTTAGTATCTGCTGTTGGTTGTAGTGTATTATGTTGTACAAAGATTGACCAGAGCAGCTGTGATTTGGTCGTTTTCTGTTTGTTAAAGTTTAAATATCCATCATGTTCATAATTAAGCGATTAAAATGTTTTCCTAATATCTTCAACAGATTTATCTGGTTGGGTTTTTTTTTTTATTATTATTTATAAATGAATTTATTTTGGATTTTTGTGGCCTATGACATTGGTTAGGACTACACGCACTCTTCCATGTCTGTTCAGGATTGGTTACGTATTGTGGACATGTGTTAATGGAATGTTTTTCTATTTATCTGATCAGAGTTTAATGCTTTCGGTTGCATCCGTTAAGCTTACAGGTGAAGGATTCCCTTGGGCTCTGCCCGGTTTCCTAGCATCATAACACTGGCTGCCGTGGTATAAGTGAAATACTCTAGAGTAAGGCGTACAACACCAATCAAATACATAAAATATAGGTAAAGGAAACTGAAATGGCTGGAGTAAAACGCTGGCCATTGGCAGGTATCTTGCAAATCTACTGACTAAACCAGCAACATGTATTATAAATGACAGTTGGAATTAAAAGACAGTAACATATGAAAAGCACATATATGGATGACAGTTTAATGTAAATCTTTGAAATTAAAAAAACATTGAATGTCCAGACAACTCATTCTTACCACGATATTGTGACAAGTTTGTGACTTATCCACACCGTTTGATTTTCTTCTGCTTTTTTCATTTTCTCTACCTATTTTTTTCTTGCAGTAATTACATGTACACTGATATTATTAGCGTATAACATACCTTGATGTTATTGGTTTTTCTGTGATATCCGTAAGTTTGTGATAGTTAAGTGTAAGGTTTTATTTTATTTTTTATTTTGTACACAGCAGTGTTTTTACTCCTTTTGTTTCGCACAACGTGTTTTATTTCTATTCAGACATATTTACACTGAGCCCTTTGTTTATGTATTATTATTTGTTCATTCCATTAACGCACAATATATATTTATGCTTTACTAGTATTATAATGCTAATCCCTTTGCAGTGGGGTTGTTTGTGTGTGTGTTTTCTTTATCTTTACCTTAACAAAATAAATACGTTAATACATGCATCAAAACCTGTTATACAGCTGTTGTGTTGGCTGTATTGTTATAAGAAAAACAGAGTAAAAATGTTGTTTTTTTTTTTCATTCGTTCAGATGATAATTAAATAATAAGTTTCCTTAATTTCTGGCAGAGGGATGATATTGTTGAAGTTTCTCATGTATAGCTCACCAATCCCCAAATGTTGTTTCCTGTAGCAGATTTCTCTAAACCAGTAAACCGGGATTTCCTGAATCCATGCAGTTTCCATTACATCTAAACTAGGTTTTCGTCAACCAAAGCTTCCATTACATGTACCTCAAAATAAGGGTTTCCTTAACCCCAGTTTCCAAATCGGTAAAATGGGGTTTCCTCGGTCCAATTGCACCATCACAGAGTATAATGTCGGCTTTTCCGCATTCTGCAATATCGTGATTTATGACTTATGCTTACAGTATAAAGACCTACAATATTTCAAAGACTACCGCTAAACAAGGAGCGATACCATTTATTGATTTATTTCATTGCATACTCCTTACGGCGCATGTATCGCTGTTTACGCTCACTTTACATCACTGCCAACACTAGACAAGCTTGACCTTTGGGTCCTGTGCGAGGCACCCAGGATTAGCTAATAATAGCTAATATCCTTGCACTAATATCCTTGCGCGGAACTATAATCAGCATTTGTCAATTAAATTGTTAGAGTCAAATTAGAGTCATGCTGTGCATACCTTATATAAAGAGAATGCATTTGTCTCGAGTATTTTCAGAAACAAATGTTGAAATAAAGCGCTTGCGTTCTCTGAAATCACTTCCGGCTTCGATCATCACCGTGACACATGTGATCTCAGCGTTGTTCAAGATTTCTGTACAAAATTTGCTAGTGGTGGCAGTGATGTAAAGCAAACGGAGAGGCTCTGTAAGGAGTGTGATTTTATTGGCGTTTACTGAAGAATGAATCAAGAAGAACAGCGTTTATTGTGTGGGAACTTAGTGACAAAGTTGCTTCACACGTGTTGCGAGCGGTAGAAACAGGGTCAATCCTGGGTCGGGTCACACCTAAGATTTTAAAAGAGGAAGTTGTGACTTCCTCGCTTGGTGTTCAACATCAAGGGGATAGTGCAACCCGTGTCAGTACAATGGCTCGGGCTTACTTACCTTCGGTAAGGCGTCTCAGTGAAGCAGTGAAACTAGATAAAAGATCGGTGGAAATCTGTCCTGCAACAAGGAGGCACATTACATGCAATTTAAGGATTCCTTCGTCGTCATATGACTGAAAAACTGTTAAGTACAACGTTAAACCCCAAGCATTCACTCACTCACTCACTCCTCACACGTGACCTATATAGGCACGCCCTATTGGTGAATAACAAGTGGTCGTCAAGGAACGATTGCCCAAAGGGGTCGCTGACCACTTACTGTCACCAAAGGCTCACAGCCATGAACGGATGAATCTACGAATGGCTTGTCCAAAGCTGGTTTTGAACCCGAAACACTGATACCCTAGGGAGTTTTAGGTGGATCAGGGCCTGCTCCCAATCGGGCGTGCAATGGTAAGTGGGATCTAATATCCGTCGAAACACTGCAGCATAAATATAGATATGTTGTAATTCATAATTTTAAAGTGGTGTCATAGCTGCTGAGCCAGTCATCAACACCCTCTTTAGTCACGTGGCTAGAGTACTGGAGGTGAAAACAAACCGAATTTAACCCAAGTGAGATAGGCCGTGAATAAGATTTTAGCATAAATAATGAAAACTATAGCTTCTAGGTAAGAATTTTTTCTGGAAAAGTAAGCAGAATGTGCCATACGTTCAGATATGATAGTTTCATTGCCCTGTAGTACTTAAAACTTCAGAAATCAACAAAAATCAGCATTTCGCTCATTGAGCTCCATGCCATTTATCACCTCCTGGTCCTTTTAAGGAACTTGAATTGTCAATGCTATAAATAATGTTTTGCCGCCCACTATAATTAAACATAATTTGTAGAATATTTATTGCCCTGGACAGAAAACTGCCGAACCAGTTTTGCAGATGGCAACAGAATTTTCCTTGGACCTGCATTATAGAGGGACTCTGTTAACAGGAAAGACAAAAAAATGCAGCTGTCATGGGACACATTTGTTCGCTGAAAAGTGTAGACCCTATCTAAAAATGCTGCTGAAATTTGCTCTAAATGTTGCATATAGGTACGAAAACTTAAATATTCCGCTAGGATATGATTCCACCTAGCAAACAAACACTTTCCAACATCAATAAAACAGAATCGGACAGAAAGATTACCTCTTCTTAGGTCAAATTTTGATTTTAAAAAATACTTAAATGGAACGAAGTGAGCTCTCCTTCACAAAATGACGATTATTTTCCCGTAAAGTAAGTCGCGCTATGGCCATATCGGAAACACCATTTTGGCCTAGGTCAAAAGATACTAAAAATTTGACTGGGTATTAAAGTTTTATAAAAGAAGCTGGTGGATTTTAACGTTTGTTTAATTGCAGTTAAGGTTGGATTAACTGAGCACATTGTCAGTGTTGTGGTGCGCTCATTACCGAACACCGTCAGTGTGATCAGGGTCTTGTCTTCAGCCAATATGGTTTTATGATGCGCACAGCATCGAACATCGTCCATGCGGTCAGTATCTTGCCTTCAGCCAATATGATGTTGTGGTGCGCACAGCATCGAACACCGTCAATGTGGCCAGTAAGCTAATCTTCTGCCGATATGGTGTTGTGATGCGCACAGCACCGGACACCGTCCATGCGGTCAGCCGCGCTGGTCTTCAGCCAATATGATGTTGTGGTGCGCACAGCACCGAACACTGTTAATGTGATCAGTATCTATGCGCTCAGCCGCGCTGGTCTTCAGCCAATATGATGTTGTGGTGCGCACAGCATCGAACACCGTCAATGTGGCCAGTAAGCTAATCTTCAGCCGATATGGTGTTGTGATGCGCACAGCACCGGACACCGTCCATGCGGTCAGCCGCGCTGGTCTTCAGCCAATATGATGTTGTGGTGCGCACAGCACCGAACACCGTCAATGTGGCCAGTAAGCTAATCTTCAGCCGATATGGTGTTCTGATGCGCACAGCACCGGACACCGTCCATGCGGTCAGCCGCGCTGGTCTTCAGCCAATATGATGTTGTGGTGCGCACAGCACCGAACACCGTCAATGTGGCCAGTAAGCTAATCTTCAGCCGATATGGTGTTGTGATGCGCACAGCACCGGACACCGTCCATGCGGTCAGCCGCGCTGGTCTTCAGCCAATATGATGTTGTGGTGCGCACAGCACCGAACACTGTTAATGTGATCAGTATCTATGCGCTCAGCCGCGCTGGTCTTCAGCCAATATGATGTTGTGGTGCGCACAGCATCGAACACCGTCAATGTGGCCAGTAAGCTAATCTTCAGCCGATATGGTGTTGTGATGCGCACAGCACCGGACACCGTCCATGCGGTCAGCCGCGCTGGTCTTCAGCCAATATGATGTTGTGGTGCACACAGCACCGAACACTGTTAATGTGATCAGTATCTATGCGCTCAGCCGTGCTGGTCTTCAGCCAATATGATGTAGTGGTGCGCACAGCATCGAACACCGTCAATGTGGCCAGTAAGCTAATCTTCAGCCGATATGGTGTTGTGATGCGCACAGCACCGGACACCGTCCATGGGGTCAGCCGCGCTGGTCTTCAGCCAATATGATGTTGTGGTGCGCACAGCACCGAACACCGTCAATGTGGCCAGTAAGCTAATCTTCAGCCGATATGGTGTTGTGATGCGCACAGCACCGGACACCGTCCATGCGGTCAGCCGCGCTGGTCTTCAGCCAATATGATGTTGTGGTGCGCACAGCACCGAACACCGTCAATGTGGCCAGTAAGCTAATCTTCAGCCGATATGGTGTTGTGATGCGCACAGCACCGGACACCGTCCATGCGGTCAGCCGCGCTGGTCTTCAGCCAATATGATGTTGTGGTGCGCACAGCATCGAACACCGTCAATGTGGCCAGTAAGCTAATCTTCAGCCGATATGGTGTTGTGATGCGCACAGCACCGGACACCGTCCATGCGGTCAGCCGCGCTGGTCTTCAGCCAATATGATGTTGTGGTGCGCACAGCACCGAACACTGTCAATGTGGCCAGTAAGCTAATCTTCAGCCGATATGGTGTTGTGATGCGCACAGCACCGGACACCGTCCATGCGGTCAGCCGCGCTGGTCTTCAGCCAATATGATGTTGTGGTGCGCACAGCACCGAACACCGTCAATGTGGCCAGTAAGCTAATCTTCAGCCGATATGGTGTTGTGATGCGCACAGCACCGGACACCGTCCATGCGGTCAGCCGCGCTGGTCTTCAGCCAATATGATGTTGTGGTGCGCACAGCACCGAACACTGTTAATGTGATCAGTATCTTGTCTTCAGCCAATATGATGTTGTGGTGCGAACAGCACCGAACACTGTTAATGTGATCAGTATCTATGCGGTCAGCCGCGCTGGTCTTCAGCCAATATGATGTTGTGGTGCGCACAGCATCGAACACTGTTAATGTGATCAGTATCTATGCGGTCAGCCGCGCTGGTCTTCAGCCAATATGGTGTTGTGGTGCGCACAGCATCGAACACCGTCAATGTGGCCAGTAAGCTAATCTTCAGCCGATATGGTGTTGTGATGCGCACAGCACCGGACACCGTCCATGCGGTCAGCCGCGCTGGTCTTCAGCCAATATGATGTTGTGGTGCGCACAATACGGGACAACGTCAATGTGATCAGTATCTTGTCTTCAGCCAATATGATGTTGTGGTGCGCACAGCACCGAACACTGTTAATGTGATCAGTATCTTGTCTTCAGCCAATATGATGTTGTGGTGCGCACAGCACCGAACACTGTTAATGTGATCAGTATCTATGCGGTCAGCCGCGCTGGTCTTCAGCCAATATGATGTTGTGGTGCGCACAGCATCGAACACCGTCAATGTGGCCAGTAAGCTAATCTTCAGCCGATATGGTGTTGTGATGCGCACAGCACCGGACACCGTCCATGCGGTCAGCCGCGCTGGTCTTCAGCCAATATGATGTTGTGGTGCGCACAATACGGGACAACGTCAATGTGATCAGTATCTTGTCTTCAGCCAATATGATGTTGTGGTGCGCACAGCACCGAACACCGTCAATGTGGCCAGTAAGCTAATCTTCAGCCGATATGGTGTTGTGATGCGCACAGCACCTGACACCGTCCATGCGGTCAGCCGCACTGGTCTTCAGCCGATATGGTGTTGTGGTGCGCACAGTACGGAAAAACGTCAATGTGATCAGTCGGCTGGTCCTCCGCCGATGTAGTGTTGTGGTGCACGTAGCTGAAGTACAGATGTGAGACAGTTCCTCAGAAACGTCCCAGACGTCAGTGGTTTACGCCAGGCATTCCAGTTGCTTCCAATCATGAAACTCTCCGCTGTTGTATAGGTCAGAATTTCGTGAATATAGCGTTAAACAGCAATGAAATGAAATGAATTAATTCATATGTGTTATCGATATTGTGTAACACAAGCACATTTGAATTATGTCTTGGTGCACGATGTATTCGAAGCTAAAATATCCACGTTCCTCAAAGCCTGCATTAAAACGGAAACGCTTAATTCTGTTACAAAAAATTCGCAATTTATTAAAAAATTAAATTAAAGTATTTTTAGATTCATTTTCCAGTGGTGTCATCGATGATCCCGACATTTTTTTCATCTTTTATTTGAAATTTAGATGTTGGATGCCGTTAAATGAAGAAAAATCTACTGTTATTTCTCCTCGCTAGAGTCCATGGTAATTTTTGACTTATTAGGCTTAGGTTATATCCTATGTGAAATTGGATAACGTTTGTGTTACATCACAGAAATACTGCATCTAAGTATAAATGTATTATAAAAGATACCGCTCATAGGTAAATATATATACTCTAAGAGTGCTTGGGGGTTTAACGTCGTACATAAGAATTTTTCAGTCAAATGACGACGAAGGAATCCTTAGAGTGCATTAATGTGCCGCCTTGTTACAGTACGGATTTCCACCGCTCCTTTATCTAGTGCTACTTCATTGACACGCCTTACCGAAGGCAAGTAAACCGACCCGCCCGAGCCATTACACTGATACGGGTCAACCGGTCGTTGCACTATCCCCTTCATGCTGAACGCCAAGCCAGGAAGTTATAACTTCCTCTTTTAAAGTCTTAGCTGTGACTCGACCTAGGATTGACCCCGCTTCTACCGCTCCAGAAGCCGAGGCTCTACCACCTGTATACTCTTAAGAAAAATAGTTACCGGTAAGCACGTATATACATATGTCACAAACACAGATATGATTGTAATAGACAACTGTATGTGAAAGACTTGTGTATGGCGCGAACACGTTTGTCCGAAACGTGCGCATATATGAAGATGTATTTATCACAAACAGGTTCATATCATCTCGACAGGCCAGGTGCAGGTGGTAGCCAAGTGGATACGACGCTTGCCTTTCAGTCATGTCCGCACACGAGGTGACACCCTGTGCGTGTCTGTGGCTCGACCATATACTTTTAGCATGGGCCACAGAGATCAGCAGTAAAAGTAGAGTGTCGAGAAGTCCTGAGATTTGTCGGCCACGTTTCCAGCTAAGCTTCCACGCTGCCCACCGTGAGATGGGCTGACCATTTTTCCAGCTAAGCTTCTACATTGACTGCTGTGAGATGGGCTGACCATTTTCCAGCTAAGCTTCCACACTGTCCACCGTGAAATGGGCTGACCATTTTCCAGCTAAGCCTCCACATTGACCGCTGTGAGATGTGCTGACCATTTTTCCAGCTAAGCTTCCATATTGACCGCTGTGACACGGGCTGACCATTTTTTCCAGCTAAGCCTCCACATTGACCGCTGTGAGATGGGCTGACCATTTTTTCCAGCTAAGCTTCCACATTGACTGCTGTGAGATGGGCTGACCATTTTTCTAGCTAAGCTTCCACATTGACGGCTGTGAGATGGGCTGACCATTTTTCCAGCTAAGCATCTACACTGACCGCTGTGAATTGTTACATTCACAAACCTGAAACTCGGTCATGTAGTCTGCGCTGTTCCTAAATTGTCGAAGCTGTACCCCCATGGAAACATCTTTCCCGTAATTTTAAAGTATTCCTGAATTCATATCGCTTAACTTATATGGGAGAAAGGTCTTCCAGCAACCAGCGGATGGCCGAGGGTTTCCCCCAGGCTCTGCCCGGTATCCTCCCACCATAATGCTGGCCGCCGTCGTATAAGTGAAATATTCTTGAGTACGGCGTAAAACACCAATCAAATAAATAAATATATGGGAGAAGGTACGCATCCAGGTACCTTAATTCCTCATCCTTGTCGCATATGAAAGAGCACTCTTTCAATGCAATTTATGCACATCTTTAATTTGATTTTGGGGGCAAAAATTGGAGATATTGGTTGGATTTGCCAGTGTCAAGGTTTCGCAAGAAGTATAATTGTATCAGTCAACACAGAATAATGCCTGCATAATATGTTTAAATAAACCTTGCAAACATGCGAAAAGGCTGAAGAATTACAGTACATTTAGCTTTACAATCTGCTATTTTCACTTAACTCCGTTCCTAGCGTGGGCCAGTAAATTTTAGCAATATAGTTAAGTCTATATTTGTCTAATTGTGTCAAAACTAATACGAACAGGTTGTATGCCGGGTCAAAGAGATCGCGTGTTCAAACCCGGCTACTGCTGCTTCGATCAGTAGTTTTTGTCAGGTGCAGTTTCTGATTTATTGCAGCAATCACAACCCCCCCCCCCCCCCATCCACTTCCCCGCCCTCTCCCGTTTGCTGGGGTTATATGAATATTAATTAGCTTCCTGACTCTGTGACACGTACGTCCGTTTTTACATATAGAGTTGTGTTCATGAGCGACAAGTGCACAGAGCTATATATAGACACCAATCTGACAGAGCAGGACTTTACAGAAGTTAAACATATTTATTATTTCTATTAAGGTGAAATGTCAGGCTTTCCTTCACTGATAAAAGTGATATTTCAAAGGCTAAGTTAGATGTTATGCTTTCTTATTACACACCACGACATCATGACCTAAAAAAAGAAATGTTTTATTTTATGACGTTCCGATCTGAGCTCTCATAATAAAGAGAATATTGAACAGTGAAGGTTGAATGTCATAAATATTTCTCTTGTGAAAGGTAGAAATGATAACATATCATTTTCACTTCTCACTCGAAAAATACTTATGATATTTAACCTTCGCTGTGCAATATCCTCTATTTATATAACTTTAATATATCTTGATAGTGAAAGACGTTAAAATTATGATATATTTACCTTAACACGATTGTCGTTAGTTGTTCACTATATTTTAACTTCCGGTGGCCAGATGTAAGCGATTTGGCTTCAGTCCAAGATAGCTTTGTGAAACTCGGTGCTGGCGATTACGGTACACACGGGAAGATTATATTTATTGATTGATTGATTGATTGATTGATTGATTGATTGATTTATTTGCTTGTTGTTTATCCGTACTGAGGACTATTTCACTTACACGACGACAATCAGCATTATGTAGGAAAGAAACCGGGCAGAGTCCAGGGGAAGCACACGATAATTCGAAGGTTTCTGCACGGTGCAGGAAAGAAATCCACGTTTCCGAGCCGTCCGTCAATCACAAACTCATGATCCTTGCTACCGTATGTGTTTCTTTCAGTCCACGTCAGCAGGTGTTTCGGAAATTAACGTCCTACCGAGAAACTGACGGACAGGTAATCGATTTCCATCAAGGTGAGCTTACACAACAACGCCAGAAACAAACAGCGAGCAACTGACAATACAGGCTGACTGATTTTCTGCTCTGACGAACAGCGCTGGCAATCTTTCACTTCAATTAACTGACTCAAACGGACAAAATGTAAGGATTTTTGTACTGGTTGAAAAAGTACGTTTCATCTTTCATCTATTCCCAGGTTTCAATTAGTCATGTGTAGGTAGGATTTTCCTTGACCTTTATCACAATGTTTAATAGATCTGATCAAGTGAGCAGTCTGTACCTATGTGTAGGAGTTATCCGCCTTCAGGCGACTTGGCCAAAATCAGGTCAATCTCTCTTTCTGATATGCATGCATTCAGACAACTTTATCTATAATTTATATTGCGGAGAGGATTTTTTTGGGGGGGGGAATGTCAGTCTGTTTGAAGACTAAGTACTGGACTATGATCTGATATCATCATCATAATTATCATCATTAGCATCATCTTCATCCCATTCATCATCAGCACTTTCGTCATCGTCATCATCTTTTATTTATTTTATTATTTGTTTGATTGAGCGCTGAGTTGAGGGCTTTCCACTCATACCACTGTCGGTGGTCTGGTTTACGGGTAGGGAAAACGGGAGCGTCCGGAGAGTCATCATCTTCATCATAATTATCATCAGTAGCTTCGTCATCTTGGCCACAATCATCAACATGGCCACTATCAAGATGGTCACAATCATCAACATTGACAAATCATCAACATGGTCAAAATCATCAACATGGCCACAATCATCAAAATGGCCACAGTCATCAACATTGACTAATCATCAACATGGCCACAATCGTCAACACTAACGCAATTATCAACATTTTCACAATCATCAACAATGACATAATCATTGACATTGTCACACTCATCAACATGGCCACAATCGTCAACACTAACGCAATTATCAACATTTTCACAATCATCAACAATGACATAATCATTGACATTGTCACACTCATCAACATGGCCACAATCCTCAACATTAACGCAATCATCAACATTGTCACAATCATCAACATTAACGCAATTATCAACATTGTCACAATCATCAACATTGACTAATAATCAACATGGCCACAAACGTCAATATGGCCACAATCGTCAACATTGACACACTCATCAACACTGACTAATCATCAACATGGCCACAATCATCAACATTGACTAATCATCAACATGGCCACAATCGTCAGCATGCCCACAATCGTCAATATTGACACAATAACAATCATCAACGTGGTGACAATCATCAACATTGACACAATTATCGACATTGTCACAATCCTCAACATTGACACAATCATCAACATTGTAACAATCATCAACATGGTAACAATCATCAACATTGACACAAACATTGACATTGTCACAATCATTAACACTGTCACAATCATCAACATTGACACAATTATCGACATTGTCACAA
This sequence comes from Liolophura sinensis, assembly GCF_032854445.1. Lineage (NCBI taxonomy): Eukaryota > Metazoa > Mollusca > Polyplacophora > Chitonida > Chitonidae > Liolophura > Liolophura sinensis. Next base: position 3,964,892 of record NC_088296.1, on the reverse strand, counting down.
TCATCAGAATTGTCACAATCATCGACATTGGCACCTAGCCTTTCAAACGGTACGACACACGAGTTACGGTCTTATAGACAAAGTAGTTGAAGATTGCCCCGCTCCTACTGCTTGTGGGGCCTTGGGGACAATAAACGGTCGACGGCCCTCGCGTGGCCGTGTGCACAGTCTAACGATCGTTGAAAACCACTTGTCTTCCAAGAATGTGCTGTATACATCTGCACCTCACATCATGATGTGAAATAGAAAACATATAATAGATAGATGAATAATGAATCATCGCAATCATTACCATTGTCATCAACGTATTCACCAGCATTGTCATCATTGTTATTGTGATTTTCTGGGTATCACCATCGCCACGAATATTACTGTCGTCGTCATCAATGGGACTAACATCATCATCAGCAGCAGCAGTGTTATCATCATTGCCACCGTCGTTTTTTTTTGATGGGAGAGAGTCATCATCGCCTCTGATATTACTGTCATTGCCATCGTCGTTTGATTTTCTGGAATAGGGTGGCAGGGAGTCACCATCGCCACGAATATTACTGTCGTCGTCATCAATGGAACTAACATCATCATCAGCAGCAGCAGTGTTATCATCATTGCCACCGTTGTTTTTTTTTGATGGGAGAGAGTCATCATCGCCTCTGATATTACTGTCATTGCCATCGTCGTTTGATTTTCTGGAGTAGGGTGGCAGGGAGTCACCATCGCCACGAATATTACTGTCGTCGTCATCAATGGGACTAACATCATCATCAGCAGCAGCAGTGTTATCACCATTGCCACCGTTGTTTTTTTTTTGATGGGAGAGAGTCATCATCGCCTCTGATATTACTGTCATTGCCATCGTCGTTTGATTTTCTGGAATAGGGTGGCAGGGAGTCACCATCGCCACGAATATTACTGTCGTCGTCATCAATGGAACTAACATCATCATCAGCAGCAGCAGTGTTATCATCATTGCCACCGTTGTTTTTTTTTGATGGGAGAGAGTCATCATCGCCTCTGATATTACTGTCATTGCCATCGTCGTTTGTTGATGGCAGGGAGTCAAAATCGCCACCAATATTACTGTCGTCGTCATCAATGTGACCAACATCATCCTCTTCATTGCCGCCGTTGTTTTTTGATGGCAGAGTGTCGCCATCGCCACCAATTTTACATAGCCCGCGGGATCATCCTTGTTGAAGGTTGTTGGAAGACCTCCCCACGTACGACCGGAGAGGAAATCAGCATGAGCGACCGCATTCGTGGGAGGCCCGTGGGTCATTTACCCTTTTAATTACCTGAACAAAACAATATACTAGTATTTTTTCATCATATGTTTTGCTCCATCTGCTTCGGCCGAGGATGTATGTCAGACAATTTGTTCAGTACCCTAGGAATGGCGGTGGTTTACTACGAGGAGAAGCGCTTCAGTGTTCAGCTGGTTAGAGCGTCAACCTCGACGTCGTGAAATCTGGGGCCAAACCTGGGAGGGAGCATACCAAAAAAAAATATCTGCCTCTTGCTGCCTCGCTTGGCTCTCAGCACTGAGAAGTTAGAGCAATAAAACAGGACTGGTTGGCCCGGGTTCAGTATATTGTGACTGTGTAGAATGTAATTGCTGATGTCTTTGGCATGATACTTCAGGAACAGCATGGATTCATTCTGTCACAGAAAGACATGGTATATGTTCACACACCTAATGACTCCTCGTCGTTATATGACTGTAAAAAATGTTCAGTGTGACGTTAAACCCCAATCATATACACATACATAATCTGAGGACTTCGGTTTTCTTCACCCATGAATCTGTTGAGCGTCGTGGAAAGAAAAAAGACTGAAAGGCATTGAAAACACCAGTCTAATGAATAAATATTTGTTTGTTTCACAGGTATACCAGTGAGGTCTTCCTGAGTGTGTTTATCCTTCACGTGACTGCCACGATTACGCTGCTCACAACAACACCAGGTAAATACATGATCGAAATGATACATACGGGAGAAGATAAATGGTGAATTCTTAAATGTACATAATCATCAGTTGTCTTGAATGATTCATGAACACGGTTCTAAAACAGAATCGTAAATAGGGACCAATTTCTCGCCTTCATGGGGATATACTGCAGATTTTTGGTAAAAAAAGTCGCTCATCAAATCAGATTCTTTGTATTTATCCAGAATAGCTCAAATTATTACCTTTCAAGGAAAGTTCAATTTCAAAATTTTATCTAGATTGCTTTACGCGGCTGAAAACAAAAACGTAAATTTGTTCATAATTGTATTGAATAGTGCGTAATGTTTATTTTTAAAAAAATGTTCAGAACTGTAATCCTTACCCTTTCTTTGTTGAAGTGTCATTGAATTATGCATTTACCTTGAACAAAAGAACTTTATAGGTTACTTCCAAAATATTTGTGTTAACTTTATTGAGGTAATCCTCCTTGATTATATGATGTGATGAGGTCATACGTTCGAATCCAGCTCTCGTTTACTCAGTTTCGACTAAAAATTAGAATAGTTTCAGGCACTTGTCAAGGTGCGATGGTGTTTCATCAGCTTTCTTTCATCGTAAACGTAAGGAATATTGAAATGTGCTTTGTAGTATTTATATTTGATTACGACATATGAATGACTGCTAATATATACGTCAGTGTATGCCGTAAAGTGGTGCGCGAGTAGCATGGCAGCGAATGCAGGCAGAAATGCTGTGGGCAATGCTCAGTGCCATTAAATCGAAGATTTTTTTGATTTAAAGCGAAGACTCTATAGTTGGATATCACATTATGGCGGCGAGGATGAACACTGACAACCGGTCCCAGAACTGTGAGTGCTCGATTGTGCCACCCTCCCCTGTACAGCGAGAGGTGTACGTGTGAACTGTCGTTGCCAGCCACGAAAACTAGGCACCCAGAGCTCTATAGTCTAAATCAGCTCACCCTACGCCACAGAAGTTCGCCCGTTTTCCCCAGTTTTGATGTCCACTTAGACGGCAAAGTTGGGCCACGCTGGTCAAAATGGCCGTCGTGCTGTGAACGTCAGCTAATCGCCCTAGACATGGGTAACCCACTAGGTATGCGTGCTTTATTGCTTCATTAGGCTGGTACAGATGTTGATGAAATCTTTGGCACACTTCCTGATACTGGAGAAAGCGATGATTATCACATAGCTTTTTTATCACCAGACTCATATCACACACGTTTAAGACGCCTTGCAAAAACTTGTGACTTCACGGACGTGGATAAGGAAATAGCTTCACAAATCGTCCTGACGTGCACATCTCAGAGGCTACGGCGACTTGCTTTGCGTGAAAACTTGGAGATAAAAAAACCTCTTAGATGCAGGACGCTCCTTTGACGTCAGCCATATGCAAGCCAGTCGTGTGGAAGATGACAACAATCACCAGCCAGCATATGTCGACGCAATTCAACAGGCCGCGTGATGATTCTAACTCGCCGGGTTATTCGCGATGTCGACTTGGTGGCAGGACACAAAACAAACAGTGATCGCAGTCGCGTAACCTCGTTCAAACCGCAGGTAAATCCAGTGTGCAGAACGGACAGTTGACATGTGGTTCCTATGGTTCCTGTGGATATAATCTGTCGCACAAAAAAATCTTGTCTCACGAAAGAAAAAACGTGCAACCACTGTGGGAAATCAAACCACTTTAAACCACTTTAAGACAATCAAACCACAAACAGAATAAACAAGAAATACGTTACGTGCGTGAAGAATCAAGACCAAATCCTGGCAACGATGACGAATATGTTTACTGTGTCTCACCTGTTATCATTGGCCAAGTGATTGAAGGTGACAGTTTGCCCATAAGACAAATGACGCTGAACGAACTCTCTATATCATTTATGATTGAATTTGTCTCATCTGTAAACATAATTGACATGGACACCTATGACGGCATTAAACGTGCCGATCCAAAGCTCAATCTAAACCCCTCGAATACACGCCTGTTTCCATACGGGACAGATTTCTCCCGTCCTGTTATTGGAACCGTACAGGCTGGCATTACCCATAACAACATCACCACAGAGAAATTGTGTGTTTTCAGTAGTAAAACCTGTAATCTGTTGAGCTATCACACAGCACAGAAACTCAAAATGTTGTACATTCGATCGAGCGTGAGCACCATCTCAGCAAACCAGTCACATGACTCCAAGTCATGGAGACAAGCGATTATGGAACATTTTTCCAATTTCTTTAAGAGTATCGAAAAAATCAAGGGACAAGTGCATCTTCACGTTGACCATTCAGTTCGCACGAAACAGCACCCGCAGTGCCGCATACATTTCCGTGTCCATAAAGACGTCGAGGTTGAGCTACAGAGGTTAGAATGTCTCGAGATTACTGAAAAGGTCTAAGGGCCAACTACATGGGTCAGCCCTGTGGTCGTCGCTCCGAAGAAATCGGGAGGAGTTCGTGTCTGCGTAGATACTAAGGAGGCGAATAAACTGATTATACGCAAAAAGCATCCAGTGCCTCCAAGCACTCCGCAACACCAGCTAGAACTTGATGTCGCAACATAACAAATGTTTGGCGTTAATGCAGCATCCCAAATCTTCGAAAACGAAATCGCAAAGCTGATACGTGACCTGTCGGGTTGTATGAGTTTGTCAAACGACATCCAGGTGCATGGCAGAAACAAAGACAAACACGACAAAAATCTTTAAGCCGTGCTGCAGAGACTGCACGAAAACAGTGTTAACTGAGTTCTACGGACATATTTTTGACGCTAACTGTATCTCACTCAACCCTCGTAAGATTGGCGCAATCACAAGCCGGTCGGCCCCAAAGAACGTGAGTGACCTAAAGTCCCCTCTCGGTATGGCTTAATACGTATACCTGTTTGTGCCTGTTTGGACCTGACTTTACTATCATGACGGACCACAAACCTTTGCTAGAGATCTTTCAAAGTCAAAAACTGACCTCTGCTCGTCTCGAACGCTGGCGTCTACGCCTCACGCCGTACAAATGCAAACTTGTTTCCGACGGGGATGAAACTTCACCAGCGACTGAGAGTGTTGCTGAAGCCTACGTCAACTATGTTGTTCCCTGAAAGCCTTGACACTCGATGAGGTCAGATAGAACATACAGAATTACCCTCAGATGCAGAAATATGCACTCTATTTTCAGTGGTGATTGGACAGGTTCAGAACGAGCTGACCGTGAGCGACAGAATCATCGTTCGCGGTAATCGAATCGTGATTCCCCAGCCCCTGAGAGCGAAAGCCATAGACCTTGCCCACATTGGTCACCAAGGGATTGCAAAAACCAAACAACTGCTTAGACAGAAAGTCTGGTTTCCAGGTATTGATAGGTTAACTGAACGATGTATCCGATCGTCCTTTCCCTGTCAGCTTCCATGAGCCGTCCGATAACGCGTGAGCCACTATGCACGACAAAACTTCCATGTACACCACGGGAGGAAGCAGCTGTCGATCTCACAGTACCGTTTCCATCTGGCAAATACATACTTCTTGTTGTCGACGAGTACAGCAGCTTCCCAGAAATAGAGGTCGTGACTTCCATGTCATCCAGAGTAGTGATTCCGAAACTGGCAGGGTTCGCACGGCTGGGTATTCCACAGAAAGTCAAATCCGATAAGGGACCGTCTTTCAATAGCCAAGGCTTTAAGACTTTGTAGCAAACCTTGGTTTCAAGCACCGGCACGTTACCCCTCTCTGACCCGGAGCCAACGGTGAGGCAGAACGTTTTATTGCAACATTGAACAAAAACATGAGAACTTCTTCAGTTTAACACCGGAATCGGAAACAGGATTCGTTCAAATTTCTTAGACATTACCGTACTACACCACATTTCTCTACCCATGTTTCGCCATTCGAAGCACTGAGTGGACGTCAGATGAACAATGTCTTCCCGCAGCTGCCGACCGCTTAGGACAGTCATAACAGAATTGCTGAGCGCAACACCCTCATACAGCGTCCGCTTCGGGAGCAGTAGATCCAGGATCAATCCTGGGTCAAGTCACACCTAAGACTTTAAAAGAGGAAGTTGTAACTTCCTTACTTGGCGTTCAGCATGAAGGGGATAAAGCAACGACTGGTTGACCCGTATCAGTATAATGGCTCGGGCGGGGCTGCTTACTTGCCTTCGGTAAGTCGACTCAGTGAAGCAGCACTAGATCAAAGAGCGGTGGAAATCCGTCCTGCGACAAGGAGGCACATTACATACACCCTAAGGATTCCTTCACGTCATATGACTGAAAAATTGTTGAGAACGACGTTAAACATCAAACATTCACTCACTTACTCAGTAAGCAGAAGGCGAAATCATACTCCGACGATAGACACAACGCGAAACCAAACGATCTGTCTGTAGGTTACACCTTAATTGTGTGACAATGGAAAAGATATAAACCTTCTACTCCATTCGATCACCGTCCATACAGAATCACGAGCTTGCAGGGCAACATGTTTGCTGAGTCGTTGTGGTCAAAAGGCCATCACTCGTAGTGCATTGCACTTCAAACCAGTCATAGCAGAAGTTAATCCTACATTCGAAGACTAGGAGGATGAAGATTGTGATCTGGGTACCCTCTACACCACAACCCCCTCCCCCACGGCTGACAACTGCTCTTGGATCACCAACACAGCTGTCAACTTGTCGCCCCACGCATCTTTGTCCATGCCTGAAACCTCCAGGTGAACATCGGAGATCAACACGGAAACCCCCAGTTCGTTTCAAAGACTTTTTTCTATAGACACCCACTGTAGTGACATTATGTACAAGGTTTTAGTTTAGGCAGTCTGTGTTAAAGAAAAAAAAAAGCAAGAAGGACGTACAGTCACGTACCGTCGATTTTGATTAACATGTAATCACGTAAAGTTACTTTTCCAAGTTTGATGCTGAAAACCCCTTGTTTGACAGTTGTGTTCTTAAACGCTCCATTCCGAAGAAGGGATAGGTGTAGTGTTTATCTTTGATTACTCCATATGAACGAGTGCTAATATAAATACTGTAAATAGTGAATGCAGGCAAAGATATTGTAAGCAGTGCTCAGTGTCGTTAAATTGAAGTCTTTCTGACTAAAAGCGAAGTCTCTACAGTTGGATGTCACATTCTTGAAAAAATCATAAACCACAATAAACCAAATATATAATATCACTGCACAGCAGGATAGCCTGGTGTTTTATTTTGTGACTGGTCAGAGTGGAAGTTACAGGTGTCGTGTGGGTATTTTGTGATTGGTCAGAATGCATTGACAGATGTGGTGTCGGGATTTTGTGACTGGTCAGAATGGCATGACCTATCTGGCATGGGTATTTTGTGACTGATCAACATGATATGACAAGTGTGGTGTCGATATTGTGTGACTGGTTAGAATGACATGACAGAGATGGTGTCGGTATAGTATGACTGGTTAGAATGCCATGCTAAATATAGTGTCGGTATTTTATTATACAAATTGTTCCCTCAGTAGATACGTGCCCTAAAGAGCCCGTGCAATTGCCCTTGCATGTGTATCAATAGCCTTGCATGTGTATCAATTGCCCTTGCATGTGTATCAATAGCCTCTATTATAAATTTACTGGCTCTCCTAATTATCCTTTCCCCAATTCTGATTTCAAGTACATGTATATCGGTACAGTTTTGCGCTGTGTTCATATGCTCTACGACTATTTTTCGTAGTGTATAGATAGAACCGAATTTGTGTATTCATCATTGTAAATAGCGATGACATTAACCAATTGGTGCCTGATCACGGTTCTGATAAGGTAAACACTAAACTTATAATAACACATTGCTATCTGGAAGGCTAACTGTAAATATTTCCTTACTCTTACAATCCTCATCTTTATATGCTATATAAATGTTCCTGATAACTATACCAATTACCATTCCTCGATACTACCTGTACAGGTGGTCAGTCATGTTATATTGTTTGGTACGTCATATAATTAATTTAACACCACATTTACTTACAAGTACATGTGGAATATCTGTATCTTATATTAATTATCGATATAGATTAGAAATTACTCAACTCGTGAAATTAGGTCCAGTAAATACTTATAAACTCATGATATTCCCTACCATGGTTGGTGGAGTTTCCGAGCATGTGCTTCCTTTATACCTGTCCTTATATATATCATGGGTGACTTGAATCAGTATAGGGTGGCAATTGGAGCTTGGAATAATTTTTTACATTATAAAAAAAAATCGGATGTTAAGTAAGTTAGTGAAGTTTTACGAACATCTTTGCTGTGCAATTATAGCACAGAGTTCATGTCTCGGTCTTTGTATTATTGCTATTCTTTCTACGCTCTGTAATCAACATAACTTTTTAACTATACATATCACTTTATTACTTAGATGTGGAGACATACATGTAAATCCAGGGCCGTCATATCAGAATAATTTAAAAATTTGTCACTTTAATGCTCGTAGTTTACTTGCTCAAAGTAACCATTGTTCTGTATATTGTACCTTAAATATTCTGGTAAATGGTAAACCAAGAGCATATAATAGATACATATGGGATTTTAAATGTGCTGACTTAAATGCAGCTTCAGTCAATTATCTCTACCGCTCCCTGGGCAGCCGTGTGTGACATATTCGATGATATGGATGATAAACTGTATGTTTGGAACAATCTTTTTTTATCTCGTTGTGCTGAAACAATACCAAATAAGCAAGTAACAATACGACCGAGGGATAAACCATGGATGACAAATGATATTCGTTATAAATTACGAATAAGAAATAGATGTTTTAAAAAATTTAAGAGGACTGTCAGGGGAAGACAGATTTCGATTTTATATACTTAGGCGTGAAGCTAACACAAGTAAGAGAAAAGCAATATTAAGATATGGTGAAAAACTAAAGTGAAAACTGTCTAATCCCAATTTAGATACCAGCAAGTCTTATTGGTCTATAATGAAATCTCTGCTGGGTTCAAAAGCGAAACCACCTGTCCCTACTTTAATCGTTAACGATTAAAATGTATCAAGTGATACTGAGAAAGCTAATGAGTTCGTTAGATTTTTTGCAAGCCATTCATCTCTTCCGTCAGTAATACCAGTTTTACCTCCATTCACCTATTATACTGCTGCACGCCTTAAATGTATACAAACAAGTGAAAGGGAAGTAGCTGATTTTCTGTCCAAACTAAATATTAGGAAAGCTTCTGGTGCTGATGGAATTAGTAATTTCATGCTCAAAAATACAGCGGAAAATATAGCACCTTACCTCACCAAACTATTTAATTTCTCACTTCGGTCAGGAGTCTTTCCATCAGCTTGGAAACTATCTAGAGTATGCCCTGTCTTTAAAAAGGGAGACAGACATGATATGTCAAGTTACAGACTAGTTTCTCTATAGCCCTCTCTCCCTAAAGTCTTAGAAAAAGTAGTATATAAGCACTTGTATGAATATTGTATTAACCGTAACCTTCTGATATCGAATAATTCTGGATTTAAACATGGCGACTCGACAATATGTCAGTTAGCTAAAATTGTACACGATGTATACAGAAGTCTGGATAACGGTAATGATACGTGTTTAGTTTTCCTAGATGTAAGCAAGGCTTTTGGTAAAGTCTGGCATGAGGGTCTTTTGTTTAAATTTAGACAGTTGGGTGTTGGGAACCCATTACTGACATGGATTAAGAATTATTTATCTAATAGAAAAATTAAAGTTTGTTTTAACGGAGCAGATTCAGACATATATTCTATTCAAAGCGGAGTTCCACAAGGCTCCGTTCTAGGGCCGCTTCTTTTCCTAATTTTTGTAAATGACATAAATGTGAACATTGAATGTAATATCAGTATTTTTGCTGATGATACATCTTTTGTCCGAAGAGATGACTGAGTTTATTACATCTGAAAATAAAATAAATCGAGATCTAGGTGGCTTGTCTCAATGGGCCAAACAGTGTTTGATAACATTCAATGCACAGAAAACTGTATACTTACTTGTTTCCTTAAAAAAGAACCCGATGAACCCAAAACTGTATTTAGATGGTATTGAAGTGAAGAGCGTTCAGTACCATAAACACCTTGGTATCATTCTACAGCACGATGGTAAATGGGACGAACATATAAGATCACTCGTAAAAAAAATGTAATAAGAAATTAGATATTATAAATAGAGTGGAGAGGATATTAACAAGGAAGTGTTTAATAACTTTATACAATAGCCTCATCAGATCTACAATAGAGTATGGCGACATATTATACGATAACTGTAGTATTGCGCTTTCCCAAAAACTGGAAAATGTTCAACGGCGCGCGGCTTTGCTTTGTACAAGTGGAATGCGTCGTACATCAGATAAAGCTCTGCTGAGTGAACTCAATTGGACACCACTATATGTTCGGCGTAGACAACATAGGATTCTGCTATTTTTAAAATTGTAAATGGACTTTCCCCGCCTTACCTACAGTCCCTATTATCGAGACGATCAACAGAGTATAATACATGTAACTTAAGGTATAATGAAAATTTACGTATATTTAGATGCCGCCTCAGAATATATAAATCCTCCTTCTTCCCGAAAACAACTAAGGACTGGAATAACTTACCTAAACATATTCGCCATTCTTCAATGAAAGAACTTCGAAAATTTCTATCTCCATCAATTATCACTACGTCTAGTGATTTAATATCGTTATATAATGACTTTAGCAACTTTTCTTCTGTCCAGCACTGCAGAATGAGAATGGGACTCAGTGCTCTTCGGGCAGACCTTTTTAAGTATGATATTATCGAAGATACAACTTGCCATTACTGTAATGATACATGTGAAGATACCTTTCATTATCTTTTTATTTGCTCTCAATTTGCCACCCATAGGAAGCACATGCTACATACTCTCACACAAATTATTTCACCCGGTGTAAATTATTCTGTTTTTATTCCACAATGTTCACGATATATATGTGATATACTTTTGTTTGGCTCTAAAGATTTAAATTACGAAGATAATAAACTTGTTTTTCAATGTGTGCATAAATTTATCAATGATACAGAAAGATTTTATGACCATGGTAATGGTAATAACGATATTAACATTGTAAATAATAATTAATTTATTTCAACTTATACCTGAAATATGTATTCTCATATTTATACATATGTACTTCGTTAGTTATTATGTTAATAATTGTTGCTTTGAGGAGATCTCCGTAGTAGCCAGTAGGCTGTGAGAAATCCTCGTTAAATAAATAAAGAATTAAATTAAATTAAATTACATGTGGTGTCGATATTTTGCAACTCTTTAGAATGACATGACAGATGTGGTGTCGGTATTTTATGATTGGTCAGAATGGCATGACAGTTGTGGTGTATTTTATTAACTCGTCGAAACGACATGACACGCATGGTGTTGTTACGTGTACTTTTTGACTGATCGGAACAGCATGACATATGTGGTGTTGATATTTTGTGACTAATCGAAAACAGCAAGTGTCGTGTCGTTTTTTGTAAGTGACTGGATCGGCTTGACACGCAGGTCTCCAGTGTCTTCGACATTCTGTTTTAATGAGATGGTCGTTAGCGCAGTCATTCTGCCGTAACATGAGACGTCATTTTGACACGACCCAGATCATGGTGAAGAAGACAAAGTAAACAAACATAGAACACAACACAACCTGTTTCTGTCAAACTCGATGATAGGTTAGTCACCTTCCCACGCGACTAATCTCCTTTCACACCGTGTGCGTATGTCTCATGATCTTCCCGGTCACCCGTGATAACGACTTAGACCAATCAATACTAGCGTTACCTCCAAAAGTCACGCGCAACAAAAACACGGGTCGATTTCAACCACACTATTAGCTCTACAGCTGGCCTTTGGTACATATGGGTAATGTTAAGGAGCTGTAAATATTACGTCTGAGATTCACTGACACCCATTTGTGGTTTGTGGTAAACACAAGCTGGGCAAAATGTCTCTTGTTGTGCAGTGCACATCCCCCTTGCTTAACCAAGAATCATTTATGGCTTGTCATAAAACAACAACCGCACAAATTTTCTTGTGCTGTCTAGTGCAAATCCCCCTGGCTTCACTAAGACCCATTTGTGGCTTACCTTAAAATACAAGTTGGACAAACTGTTGCTTACTGTCCAGTGCAAACCCTTCTGGCTTCACTGACCCATTTGTGGCTTGTCGTAAACACACTCCAGACAAATTGTCGTTTGCTATGCAGCTCACATTATCCTGGCTACAGATTTGTTAAATTATTCGAAAGCAGCTGAGGCTTTTCAACAGGTGACAGAAGGGGCTGTTATTTCCCTTGTGGTGGTGCTCGACATTTCCATCCGTATTAGCCAAGCGTTCTACAGATTAAGGCTTGATACTGTGACCACGTGCAATTGTGCCATAAACCAGAGTGGAGAGTTATTGTGATCGTCCTGCGGAACACAAACACTCCCTACCGTCAGCCCTTTTAACTGGGTGCCTTGACACAAGTGACATATCCTACATAATCCATGATCTTTATGAATGATGTACGCTAATTCCATCCCACCGATATGACCTGTAATTTTGTGTACCACGAAATTTTGCCAGTGATTTATATGTAATTCTCCATGGATGGTGACACTCCTGCTTCGTCCATCATTATAACTGATCGCCATAGCAGAAGTGAAAAATGACAGAATATAAGGCGAAAGTAAACAAATAGTAATAAATTATATAACTGGAATATTTTCTTACGCTTAAAGCGTAAATAAGAGTTTATTTACGCAAGTGATAGAGCATGACGATAAATGTCCCTGTCATTTTCCCAATGTTTGAACATCTGTATTTAACCCGATGTGATCATTTGTCTGACTAAAAACAATTAATACTAGTATATCCATTTTAAACAGGACTTTGACCAATGAGGTTGAGTGTTCAAGTCCATTAAGGGAGAAGATTTTAGGTGGGGGTAGGGGGGTAGGGGTGAATTCAAGTCCCTGGAAAAGGACTGTGGTTATTTCCGTCGTTACGTGAAATTGAAATATTCTTGGTGTGGACCATAAAATACAAACAAGAAATTCCAAAAGTCATCTTTATTTGAAAACGCACGTCAGTGACGCATATAAATCGACTCCGTCTAATCCTACAATGTATACAATTTACAAATATCATTGCCAAATAATATTTTCATAATCATCTGTTGAACTGTGTTTCCACAGACATGCGATGGCATGTCTGACATTTTGAGATTATTTGTCAGTTAATTCTTGAAGATGATCTATTGCTGGCGTGAAAATACTGAAACGAATGCGTCAAGTAATCGCACGAAGTAACTCAATTCCATGTTCGTGGAAACACACCCTAACACGGCACCACTGTGACAATGTCAGTGCAAGAGGACTTACCATCACCTATGGTGTTAATGGTAAGTCCTCTTGCACTTTGGTATTAACATTTACAAAGAACAAAGATAATTTCTGTGAAGCCCTATTAACATTTAAAACAGCTTAGTCCCAGGATATAGTGTAAATACTTCTGGAACGCGTCCTTTTGAGCTTTTCGATCTTCTCTTCCATTTGTATTTAAACAAATATACTTCTACACTGAGAATGCATACATTATTTTAGCGGTGGAGAGCGTAGGTCATGATAAAACATGAAAAATTGTTAAACATATATTATAATGTATTTTATACCTACAGTTTCATTCTGTGTGGCCGTGTTCTGGCATTTAAAACACCTTGAGTTCTAATCTTATTTATTTATCGATGTATTTATTTACTTATTTGATTGGTGTTTTACGCCGTTTTCAAGAATATTTCACTCATTCCCCGGCGGCCAGCATTATGGTGGGTGGAAACCGGGCAGAGCCCGGGAGAAAACCACGACCATCGGCAGGTTGCTGACAGACCTTCCCACGTACAGCCTGGGGCCTCCGTGGCTCAGTCGGTTAGCGCGCTAGCGCAGCGAAATGACCCAGAAGCCTCTCACCAATGCGCTGTGAGTTCAAGCCCAGCTCATGCTGGCTTCCTCTCTGGCCGTAAGTGGGAAGGTCTGCCAGCTACCTGCGGATGGTCGTGGGTTTCCCCCGGGCTCTGCCCGGTTTCCTCCCACCATAATGCTGGCCGCCGTCGTATAAGTGAAATACTCTTGAGTACGGCGTAAAACACCAATCAAATAAATAAATAAATAAATACCAGAGTGGAAGCCTGCATGAGCTGGACTTGAGCTCACAGCGACCGCATTGTGAGAGGCTTCTGGGTCATTACGGTGCGCTAGCGCTCTAACCAACTGAATCACGGAGGCCCCTTCAGTTTTATTCTAACTTAACACGTGAATGTTTAAAGCTACATGTAGCAGTATGTTATTTGCAATTTGTTAGACGTCATTGGCCAAGAACTGCTCAAAATAGAGCCTTGTCATCACACTGTACAACCAGTTCCTCTCCTACATTCCGGTCTATATCTTCTAGTTTCAGCCGGCACTCTTCCCCGGTCCGCCATCGGCGAATGCCCACGCGGTTACGTCATGAACGCCCTGGTCGGCTGTGAGGGTCTAGAAGGGATGACATGTAGCCGAGACCAGGACTGTCCCATGATCTCTCGGTGCTGTTTTAACGGCTGCCAGATGACGTGCCTTTCCCTTATGACCCTCGTCCAAACATGTAAGCCGTTATGTATTCATTCATGACTGCATGAATTGTTTGAAATCTTTCTATTTGCTTTTAAACACACTTCATTAAATTATTTGAAAGACAGTCAGAGGTAAATTTATGCAGATATATTTACCTCCACCAATCAAACAATCCGTGTGGTAGGCAGCGCATATTTCGTGTGTGTGTGTTTGAAACCATATTGAAGTTCAGCTTCAATACCAGGTTTAAGTCCAGTTAGTCATCGTACATGCTGGTCGTTCATGCTTGTTGTGGGTGGGTGGAGGGGGGGGGGGGAATAATCGTGGGGATGGAGTGGAGGTAAGGGCTCTATGCGTGAAAACAGACATTCATATGACTGAAAAATTGTTGAGTACGACGTTAAACCCCAAGCACTCACTCACTACAAAGAGAAAGAGTCAACAGTTTTCAATGATGTTAGAAAAACGCAAGGTGTGTTCTAGTTGGCTGAGTGAAATCAGTATTCAAATCTTGCTAAAATCAGTTGTCGACAAAAAAATATGTGTCTCAGTTACGCTTTATTTATTTGATTGGTGTTTTACGCCGTATTCAAGAATATTTCACTTATACGACGGCAGCCAGCATTTTGATGGGATGAAACCGGACAGAGCCCGGGGGAAACACACGACCATGTGCAGGTTGCTCTCAGACCTTCCCACTTACAGCCGGAGAGGAAGTCAGCATGGTCTGGACTTGAACTCACAGCGACCGTATTGGTGGGAGGCTTCTGGGTCATTACGCTGCGCTAGCGAGCTAACCAACTGAGCCACGGAAGCCCCCACTTGTGCTTTGATCGCAGTTAGATCGCCACTTTGGAAATAAAAATACAGTTGGGCTTTGATCGCAACTACATTTTTATTTCCAAAGTGGCGATCTAATTCAATACGATGAGTAGATTGCCCCTAGCCCCGGGTTAAACGGGATTAGAGTCAATCATGAACCAGAGTGCCAGAGAATTATATGGCATTGCAACATTAGACAGACGGCTACAAGACCTTCTCTGCTTCGTGAATATCCAATTCCGCTTAACCGAAGCTAGGTGCTGTATATCCAACGTACTGAATTAAATCGGCACGTTGGATATATGAACTGCTTCTCTTTACATAATTCCGTCCTAATTTGGCACGTTGTATTATACTCTCTTAGTTCATATGCAACAATGAGGGACACCTTAGTTCTCCTTTCTGCCACGCGGGGTGGCTACTCCATTGAACAAAAGCTCATTAACGTGCCTGGAAGCACATGATTCAGTGATCTCCTATCAAAACAAAAGCTGTGTGCTAGCGCCCCCGTCGCAGTGGGGCGTCTGAGTTTAAAGTAAGGAGAGTGTGGCTTATTACACGCGTCGGGTCTTCCGTACTATTAACAACACGTATTGTTAAATGTTGATAAATAATACCGCGGAGCTACAAGGATAATGTGCATGTACACTGCTGTCTTACAAAATTCATTTACGTCTAGTCATAACACCTTCCTGTATACTGTATTACATCCTATACTTATTCTACATTCACGGGAAACGACGTCCATCGAAGTAAAGTTTTATTCTGATTTTGTGGACTGCTGATATCTTTTTTATGGATTTGTTTATATCTCTGTTTGGCCTTATAAAGGCAAAGATTTAAGTAAAATGTACAGTTTTTACACAGGTCCATATGTAGTGTCTCTGCTGATGTCTCGACCAAACTATATTAATGTTTGACATCAACAAGAATATACAGGAATATATTCGTGGAAAGTATGTTTCAGTGAATTAAATTTGTAATTACGTCTTGCTTTAAAAATTCTTCAAAGTTAAATTATAGTGTGCACGAGATGTTGTAGTAAATTCAACGTTGTGAAGGTACGTTGTAGGGCACGAATTAGTGAATTGATTATATGCTTCGAAACACGTCTGACGTCATTCTGACGTATATATATATGGTGGGTATTTGGGTCCCTGGTGGTGTCAGATTTGGAGTGAGTGAGTGAGTGCTTGGGGTTTAACGTCGTACTCAACAATTTTTCAGTCATATGACGACGAAGGAATCCTTAGGGTGCATGTACGTGCAATGTGCCTCCTAGTTGCAGGACGGATTTCCACCGCTCTTTTATTTAGTGCTGCTTCACTGAGACGACTAACCGAAATCAAGTAAGCCGTCCCGCCCGAGCCAATACACTGATACGGGTCAACCAGTTGGTTGCACTATCCCCTTCATGCTGAACGCGAAACGAGGAAGTTACAACTTCCGCTTTTAAAGTCTTAGGTGTGACTGGATCAAGGATTGATCCTGGATCTACCGGTCCCGAAGCGGTGTCAGATTGGAAATATACCAGTCCTTGTCTGTATGCTAGCGAATACACTGACAAATCGGTACGCCGTACTTTACTGACACGGCGACGTTAATTCATTAATTTACGCCATGCTGACGTCACTCTGACACACGTAATTATACGTAACCAGTTTTATCTGTATTCAGACTGCGTAGAAGATGGAGAGAAATACCACCCAGGAGAGCTGTTTAAAAGCGGATGTTCCATGTGCGCATGCGGCAAGAATGGCAAGAAAACCGGATGTAAGAGAATGCCAAACTGTGGTCAGCCTAACATGGTGAGTCTGAAAATACTCTCTTGTATGTTGGTAGATCCATGTATTAGTTTATTTATTGGCTTAGGACATATGTAATCATGATTTATTTCGCTTACGTGATAACAGTCGGGATTATGGGCAGAAGAAACCAGACGGCGCATGAAAAAAGGCAGTTCCGTTTGCAACAACAAAAAAAAACATTCTACAATAACTGTAGAACTACCTGTTGTTTTTTTTATTACAGATTTTGTTGCCTGACGGGCCGATAGAAAGCGATGACGTTATCATGGCGCCACTGACTGCTAACCCCTGGCTTGAACTGCCCGGGTGGTAAGGGGAAACAACTCAGCTCATGAATTGGAGATACGTGTACATGCATGTGCTTGGTGGAAATTGGGAGATTGCATCAAATTATGACTTAATGGACAATTACTTAAGACAAAAATTATTTTATCAGCCTAATCTAATATTGATACTTTTTATTGATCTCTCTGTTTTGATTAAACTGATGAACTCTTATATTACTAGATCTTTCGATACCTAAATGGAGTGGACATGAAATAAAACCAACGATCAGAATGAAACCAAAGATCATCAGTGACAATATTTTCAAAAAACTGAATCATTCTGTGTCTTAAATCTTGGAATACAATCACCAAAACTATTAACGATTATTGATATAAGCGTCATGTCCGACATTCGTGTACCACTCGTGGTCCATATAGGGCGTTCCAAGTCGATAATCGCAAGATCCATTTCCAAAACAACGTTTAACACTAGCTCCCAAATACAAAGGTTTGTAAGAAATTATACAAATAAGAAATAAAGCCGGTAACACAAAAGAGAGAAGCAGTCATCAGTTTTCAATGATGCCAGACAGACAGTTGATATTCCAGGCATGAATTCCATTTTAAAGTTTAAATTCGTAGCCCATAAATGAGATCCAGGTCAAATTACAATTACACAAGGTATTTCAGTCGCGCTTTAATTGCAACTGTTTATAAAGGCATGATGACTGAGCTGTAATTTCTTCTCGAGTGCTATCATTTAAATGTAGTTAATTTGTCTTAAAATGAAACAGTTTATCGATACAGCTATGTCATTTATTTCTGTTATTTATTATCGCAGTTATTAATTGATGTACACTTAAATACTTCAGACGTATTTTAAAATCAGACATTTGTAGATATCAATATAACTGCAGTAATAGCAGATATCCAAAAATGGATTCTTGTCATCGACAAATTAATAAACATTTTGATATAACTGAAAGGTGTGTATATATATAATGGTCGATGTCTGTAACTAATTTATCCCCATAAAGAATTCTGAATGGAATAAAGTTTAATTTAAACCTCCCTAGCTGGAAAGTATACAAACTGTTGTATGTTTTTAATCGGTTCGATGTTAAACAAATTGGGCTGTGTATTTATTTATTTGATTGTTGTTTAATGATACTAGTGTGCAAGAACCTTTACTTGTACAATGGTAGTCAGAATTTTCAGTGGCGGTTATGGGAGTCCCTAGGGTTAACTAACAACCTTTGGCAAGTTACTGACGAACTTACCCGCGTGAGATGTACAGACATGCACAACCCACTGGAAGAAATCGTTAATCTAAGTAAAAAGATCGCAGGAAAAAAGGCATTGCGCCATAAATTCCTTAACTATGTAGAAAACGCGTCCAAAGATAAATACTCCAAGATAAAATACACAACCATGCAAAATGTCTAAATTTTTGCCAATTATTATGGAATGAATTATCTCATTTTAAAACGCATTCAATATTTCATGACAAGATTTTTTCGGCTAAAAAAGAAATTATGGTAAGTTACAGACGGAATTTTCTGCTAAACTTCGATCCTGCTCATAAACCTTAACTCAGACATTATCATTTCTCTGAGCATGTGCCTATTAGATAGATAAATCTCATTGGCCATCGGATATCCGAGTTATGCTTCGTATTACTGTCTATTGTTAAAGAATTACCGATAAATGACGTCACAAAAGCAGAATATCATTCTTCAAAACGATCTCAGGCTGTACTGATTGTAACTGCCATGACAACACATGTTAGAAACGTACATGTTGCCATGGGTAATACCTGAACCAAAAAATAAAAATAAATATGTTGCCGTATAATTGTAGAGGTAGAATATAGAGAGTAAGACCAGAACGACGACGTCAGTGTGATAACTGACAAACTTTCACGCGTAACCAGTGAAATACGGCTATAACACAGAGAGTAAAAACCAGAACAACGACGACAGTGTAATAGCTAGCAAATGGTCACACGTAATCAAAGACATACGGTCTCTTGTCAATTTGCATCAGTTTTGATTATGTTCTACCAGTTTGTGTAAAATTTTAAATGGAAGCAATGTGATAATAGACTTTTAAATTTTAGTGTAAGTTAATTAATTTTTAAAGAACATTGCTCTATTTTTTATCAGATTTTTTTGTATGATATGAGCGACTTACACCATAGACAGTGAAACGAGGCCGCAGTGATGACAGCATGATAAAGTTGGCAAATGGTCACACGTAACCGGTTAAATCCGGTCTCTTGTCAATTTACCTAGCTCATTCAGAGTTTCATTCCGAATATATATGCTTATAGAAGTAGCACTGTACTCACCCCCCCACCAGTTAGGACGTAATTGCAATGGTAAATGTGAACAAATTACATGCGACTTAATTTAGTTGCCTGTGGCGAAGGTTATTACACTGTCGTCACTGCTTTGATCTCACTGTCTGTGCTGTAGCCTTTCATTTATTTATTTGATTGGTGTTTTACGCCGTACTACAGAATATTTTACTTATATTGAAGGCCAGCATTATGGTGGGAGGAAACCGGGCAGAACCCGGGGGAAACACACGACCTTCCATAGGCTGCAGGCAGATCTTCCCACTTACGGCCGTCGAGGAAGCCAGCATGAGCTGGTCTTGAACTCACAGCAACCGTTCTGGTGAGAGGCTTCTGCATGGGTCATCGCACTGCGCTAGCGCGCTAACCACCTCGACCATGGAGGCCCCCTGTAGTCTTATAGTATATCATTTGAATTCCAAGTCGAAATTTGGAACTTTTTTATGTGGGGTACCTACGCTCTCAAGACGTTCAAATAGTGATACGTTCATAGTAACACATGTTACAGTTGTTCTCATGTTGTCAAGATCTGAAAATAATAGTCGAAAGTTTACAACGAGGTGGGAAAGACTTACGTGTGTGTATTCCAGTGCGTTGTCCACAACACTTAATGTTCAAGCATCGAGAGTGCGGCGTAAAACACCAATCAAATAAATAAATTAACCATCGAAGGGTCCACATTGCTATTACGCACAGTATCTTGTCATACATAAAAAAAGACACAATCTCAGTTTACGCTTTTATTGCAACTGTTCATATAAACACAGCGCTGAAACATAAACTACGCCATGTTTATCCAGCCTCTTTGGAAACATACTTTTGTGTGAGAAAAGATATAGGCCGTTTTGCATGAAATAAGTGTTATCATGAAATAGAATGGATAATTGTTAAGGTATGGTATACGTAACTTGTGGCATGAGAGCATAATACATGTAGTATGTGGTCGTATGTCAATAACATTAACATTTTATTTTTCAGAAACTTACATTTGTGGTGCAGGGGCTTTCCCTAATCTGCAGTGTCTAGCGTGACTGGAGAAGGCTACCATTTTTCCATTTTATGACCCATACATCACTTCAGTGCTTGTCTGGAGCTTTATAAGTCGGATGTTTGCCATATAAGAAAAGAGGACTGGTATGGTAAGGCGGGGTTATCGACCCCAATGCAAGAAAGTGTACAGCCCAAGAAGCGAAACAGACTATAGCTCTGAGTGGCAGCTGCTGACACACTCGTAAGGCCACTTCTTTTCTCAGTTCAGTTTTACTCTTCTTTTCTTATATTTATTTATTTATTTATTTATTTATTTGAGTGGTCGTCACTGCTTTGATCTCACTGCCTGTGCTGTAGCCTTTCATTTATTTATTTGATTGGTGTTTTACGCCGTACTCAAGAATATTTCACTTATACGACGGCGACCAGCATTATGGTGGGAGGAAACCGTGTAAAATCGTGTACCATGCTAGAATATCAGGTGTCAATAACAAAATTTGTATCTCAGTTGCGCTTTGGTTGCAATTATTCATATATCCAACGTGTCGGTCTAATTAAACACGATGAATATACCCCCCCACCAGCCCCAGATTAAGCGAAATTAAGATTAAGACCCAATCATGAAGCAGAGCACCACAGATTCCGGGCGGTCTATCCATATTTACCTATAAACTAATTATAATCATTGTACAGCTGAAGTGAACGCATTTGTTGGAACAACCTTGACACATTAGTTTTTGCAGTAATAACTTGTGACGTTGGTTGAAATCGTCACACAACACACTGTATCTAACAAATGCTACATGGCGAGATATGTACACACCATATGCAGGACGGTTCGGTATATTGCTGCCCAAGTAAGGGTGATTTACAATGTCAAAATTGAAACTATCACTCGTGTCATAAAGTCTGCGAGAGAGGAAACCGGTTTGGTATTTGTACAAATATATGTCCAGATAAGATGTACCATCTGGAGAGTCATTTTTTTTTAATCCAGCGAGCGTGGGTAAATATCTTTCACAGTCTTAGCTGTATATGGATTGTTTAAAGCCAGCAAATCAACGTCAGAGTCATCCTTATTGTCACACAGTACACACATAGGTAGTTTTCATAATATGCAAAGTCTTCTTTACGGCATATTGCAGCAATTATTCTCTACAGAGATATTAATAGGAGCCATAAATCACGAAATGACATACAGCTATAAGAACAAAAAAAGGTCGCCTCGTTCGTTGCCGTCTCCTAGCGTGTGTAATTAGGATGTATGTCCTTTCATGTATGATCGATTTCGCTAAATGCCTCCTGGTTTTGCACCAGGATTGCACGTGGCTCTGGTATATGATGTGATTCGCGTATTTCTGATATCATTTAAAAGCAATTAAATAACTACAGGGAGGAAAGTCAACATCGTCGTGCAAACAGCCATGCTCGTCTGTCTCTGTGTGTGTTTTCCTTTAAACTAAGCTCAAACAAATGCTCTAAAATTGCGCGTGCGTGTGACGTCACTCTGGGCTGTGATGCTGTTTGCATGGCGTGCAGATATCCATGTCACCATCCATACAACAACAAAAAATGACATTTGGTGGGAGAGTGGAAAAGACCGGAGAATTATGGCACTGTAATTACACGGGCTAGTTTTAGAGCGGCTACTGGGCATAGCAGGTCAAAGTCATTAACACCCGGAACTGCACGGACTTACCTCTGGTCAGTAAGCGACGGCCGTGCCCTGATCAGTTATTACATGGTCTGTGATATGATGTTTGAGTAAAACTAGGACCGAGATCCTTTTCGTTCTTTCCAGCTTAGCTTTTAGAAATACAGATATGTACTCCTCCATTCACTAAGCCGGAACTCGGTCTTTCCGAGTATGTTCCCCTCAATATGACAAAGCCGTACTGTACAGAAACATCGTGTCTTTAATGCTGCATTAATTCTGCCTTCGTATCACATAACAATTCGTAAATAATGAAGACCATAACGTCCAAATTATCACATATGTACCAGGTGGATAGACTGGAAGCCAAATTTTGCTGCCCGCCGTGTTCAGTTCGAGCCAGTCGCACTCGGCATGGTTCGCAAAAAAAAGGACTCGTTTGGATTTTGAACAAAAATATGAACGCCATTAAGAACGCGAATGACAACTTGTGTGGGCGTCTTAACTTTGTTTTTGCTCTAATAATGAACGAAAGAAACTTAAGCAAACTATCGTGACAAATGAAGATGATCTTAGTTTTCAGAGCAGCTGAGACCACCTTAGTGACGAAGTCACGTGATTCGACCATGGCGGTTTGCGAAGTTCTGATGCTGTCGGAGAGATTCGTCGGTTTGTTTGGGTTAATTGCGATCTTACAGTCGGTATTATCCCCGCATAATGGGGTGACATGAATACAGAGCTACTTAAAGATCGCTGGACACCTGTTTTTCCTGCTTACATCTTTGACACCATGAGGACAGCGCAAGCGACAGGATCGAGTTCCAGTCTAGTGAATGCAACGAATCAGAATGGTTTATGTGGAAGCTAAGCTGCGAACATGGCCAACCGATCTCAGAGCTGGAGTAAACCGATCTTGTAAGACAGACGTGGTTGCTCTTCTATCTCGCGGTCTCCCGTTTTAAGGTTGCTCTTAGAGCTTAGGCGGTCCCAATACCGTAGCTGATGTGAAAGCGGAGAAGAAATAAAGTAGCACTAAATGGAATTCCACTGAAAACTAATTTAAGTTTGTTTTACTTAATGAAATCTCCTCAAAATTCTGGATTCTACGATGATCTTAATGCACCTCCGGCTTATGGTGTCAGTAGTGTCACAAATACCCTCGATACTTAGAATTTGATGTTGAAATGGGTTTTTATTTGTGGATAACTGCAAACACCACCAATAAACTGTACACTCATTTCTCCTGAAGGTAAAAATATAAAAACAAAAACTCAATATCAGGCCACATGCACCCAACACTATCTCTTGTTAACCACTCGGCTATGAAGGACCCTTTTCTTGCTTTAAGATATTCTTGTTTTTCTTTCCGTTGCTTTGAAACCAGTTCCAAGTCCACATGACTGACTGATTGATTGATTGATTGACGGGCCAGTTAAATTTATTAACAGCAGGGAAGGGAAATTATGGTTTAAATATATACAAACTCTGGTGCTAAAGTTTGGTGGGTATAAAACAAAGTGGGAGTTCATTCGTCTTTAGTTTGATCAATCTTCGCTATGCCTCTAAAGTGAAAGAAAGTAGATACCAGCAGATGCTGGCTTCTGATGAATGTCGCTCTGATACACGCTATCCCATTGGCTGTGTCTCTCCTGTGGTCCAATGTGAAGTGCTTGCAACAACACAATGGCAGAAGACGATTAAAACTTAAAACAATGCAAAACTTACCGCGTTACTTGACAAAGGATGAATTCATATGTTTTTTGTTGAACTGCTCCAAAAGTGACCGATCACTTTGCCAGGTGTTTAAAGTACTCACCAATGATTCGAAAAGAAGTGACACCTGTTTGAGTGCTGCTCACGGTAGGTGCAAAAGCAATCTTCTGAGATGTGATCATCCATCCCCCATTGTTTTAATCTCTGACCCAGGTCACGAGGATTAGCAACACCGCAGGAAACAAAGGAGGATCAAAGCCACCCATAATGATACCAGTGTGAGGTGATTGAATAATTTCGGCCATATTACATCCTGGAAAATTTTAAGATTTGTTTTTCAGCATTCTCTTAAATACGCCAAAAATTAATTGCTGCGAACATATTTTTGGAGAAAATCAGCGCAAATAAATTCCAAAAATAATAGTTTTATTCAACATGGCGGTACCATGCAGTTCTCCGTTCTCTCAACACCAGCAGAAATTTACCAAAGCTTAATTAGTGTATTTCTCAGCATGAGTGATGCGTATTAACTACCAACTAGTCGTTGACCTCAATGTAAGCTGAACCCCTTAACACCTTCTGCTGTAGATTATATATCACGTGCGTTTGTCACAGCGCCATCTGGAGGTAGCAGGTGCTTGTTGCATGCAAAGGACTCCCCCGTAGTAGGCCTAGTTCGTCACCTGCAGTAATTACTGAGGCTAATTGTTTTACCCATTTACTTGAATATTGTACGAAAACAGAAGATTTTAACATTCGCCACTGTTCCTGAAATGTCTTAAGTAAAGCTTTACAACATTCAAAGTTTCTGATATAGTGTCACAAACATCCTTGATTAAATGCAATCTGTGCGTAAAACATTAGGTATACTACAAGTGTTGGATACGGGTTGTACACTGTTTACTACCGTGGCTTAACCGACCTGGGATAGCAGAGCGTGAATTTCACAGGTTTAATACCACCGTTATGAGTTTATGAACAGCTATAACGAAATAATTTATGTATTTTTTGGATAAGTGTTTTACGCCGTAGTTTAAAAAAATGACTCATAATACGGGGACCGGCTTCATTTTTGGAGGATACCGGGCAGAGCCCTGGGGATGTAAAATACATAAACTGATATATTTTAAAATCATACTGCCTTGTTTTACGACAATGACTATTCTTAATGAGTTTGGAATTTGAATCTTGCAGTGCTTACTTAAGGTATATACCGGATAACATACACAACTGGAGCGATGATAAGCTATATACGGGATTACGTATAGGACTGAAGGGATGTTAAGCTATATAAGGGATTACGTACAGGACTGAAGGGATGTTAAGCTATATAAGGGATTACGTACAGGACTGAAGGGATGTTAAGCTATATAAGGGATTACGTACAGGACTGAAGGGATGTTAAGCTATGTAAGGGATTAGATACAGGACTGAAGGGATGTTAAGCTATGTAAGGGATTAGATACAGGACTGAAGGGATGTTAAGCTATATACGGGATTACGTATAGGACTGAAGGGATGTTTAGCTATATGCGGGATTACGTATAGGACTGAAGGGATGTTAAGCTATATACGGGATTACGTACAGGACTGAAGGGATGTTAAGTTATATACGGGATTACGTACAGGACTGAAGAGATGTTAAGCTATATACGGGATTACGTACAGGACTGACGGGATGTTAAGTTATATACGGGATTACGTACAGGACTGAAGGGATGTTAAGCTATATGCGGGATTACGTACAGGACTGAAGGTATGTTAAGCTATATGCGGGATTACGTACAAGTCTGAAGGGATGTTAAGCTATATACGGGATTATGTACAGAACTGAAGGGATGTTAATCTATATGCGGGATTACGTACAGGACTGAAGGGATGTTAAGCTATATACGGGATTATGTACAGGAGTGAAGGGATGTTAAGCTATATACGGGATTACGTACAGGAGTGAAGGGATGTTAAGCTATATGCGGGATTACGTACAGGACAGGACAAATGTTAAGCTATATACCAAAGGGCCCTCATTGCCTCGGTGGCCTAATGGTTAGAGTGCCCGCCTCGAAGGCGAGAAATCGCGAGAGAAGACTTTAGATAGTTGCTGTTGCCTCGCTTGGCTCTCAGCACTGAGAGGTTAGAGCAAGGAAACAGTACTGGTTGGCACTGTGTCAATATAATGTGACTTGGTGTGGCTTCATTTTTGGTGTATTTGGCATGATATTTCGCTGACTCTCCCTGCCACAAGAAGACACACTATATACACACACACACCTAATGACTCCTCATGATCATATGACCGAATCATTGCTAAGTACGACGTTAAACCCCAAGCATACATACATATATACATAGCAGAGGGTCTTGTCTGTTGCGTGGAGATATCTCGCCTTGTAGTATTTGTTAGACTCTACGTGTTAATTGATCACTTTATTAAACGTCACAAGTTATATTACAGCAAAACTATTGTGTCAAGGTAATTCAATCCAACGTCTTCACTCTAAGTTTGTTAAATTTTACAATAATGTGATAATTAGTCTTCTCATTGCTTAAAAGAAGTATATTTCTCGTGTAATATGGACACAGCGTCCAGAATCTCTGGCGCTCTGCATCATGATCGTGCCGAATCTCGCTTACCTTGGGGCTAGAGGTTTTGTATTCATCGTGTCGAATTAGATTGCCACATTGGATGTAAGGACAGTTGCAATACGCTACTCTGTCTGATGATGCTCCTTGAAGTATCAAATCATCAAGATAAGAGGCTGTATAAAGTCGCTTTCCCTTGCATTCGTTAATATTCCCGAAAGCTTCCTCCAAGGGAATGCTGACGGTCTCCGTCGTATAAGTGAAATATTATTGAGTTTGGCGTAAAACACCAATCAAATAAATAAATACCTCAAACGATACAGTTCATTTCGCAGGATTACATACTCGTAACATACGGTCTGTGCGCCCTTGTGTTGTCAGTTACCTAAGTAATATAAAACTTGATTGCAAGCTTTCACCAATATGTTGCCAAGCAGGCATCAACTTAATTAAATATCCAGCGTCAAAATGAGTCTAGTTGATGATGAAATGGATCATTTCCGTCAGTGTGATGACTCCGTAATTTGCACTGGTTCGTATCTGGCTAAATTGCCAAGAATTACATTTATTTAATTTTTTTCATTTGTATTTTGTGCCGTTTAAATTGTAATGTTCGGGAATATTCCATTTCTTTATAATGAAGAATGATGGCCCTCGATGGTTGAATCGAATAAAGATCTATTCTCTCCCAGTGGATGGGGCCAGGGCCATAGAGGTCGCGAGTTCGAATCCCACTCTACTTTGTTTGGCCTTTGTAGTAGGTAGTCGGTTTGCTTCTCATGTGTCATTTAAACGGCAGCAGTTTAGTACCAGAAGATTGTTTATTTATTTATTTATTGATGTTTTGTGTCGTGCGCCAGAATCTTTCACTTATACGACGGCATACAGTGCCATATTGGAAACCCAGTGTAAAGTCACATACATGGTGTACCTTACCATATCATATTCGTCAGGTTTGTCAACGCATGCGCTGGTTTGAGGCTTCACACTTTTCCTGTGTAAAGCGACAGAGTATCAACAGATATGTACACTTAATCTGATATGTTATATATGATCTTAATAATGTTAAATCAAACATTTTTTCAATGGTAGAGGAGGGTGGTTTTTATAACTTTAGGTTAGAAATGAGACATATTAACATGACAAATGTATTGATCACAACTTTATTTATTCAGTGAGTGTCTTCGGTAAAGAAACTATAGTCTGTTTCTTTTAGCGGATCGCCTACATTCAATTGTGTGTAAAATCAGTCATACTGTCTACCAAAATTGCCATTGGTCAGTAACACTTAACAACACAAGCTCTACACATTAATATGTTTTACGTCTATTCCAAGGAAAACGCAGATAAAATACTTTTTTCTAATTCTAATGTTAATCCCTGTAAGCCTGGTTTCAACACCAAGAATTGCCTCGGAAGACGTTATAATTATTCCAAAACGAAGCTGCATGCTGGCAAATACATATGCCATATATTTGTTATGTTAGCTCAGCTTGTAAATACCACTGGAAGAAGTCATTCGGTACATTACCAAAAAAAAACAAACAAACAAAAAAACAACAAAAACAAAAACCAAACAAGAAAAAAAAAGCTACAACAAGAAATATTGTAAACTACACTAGCTGTATGCTCAATTAACGCATTTAATTTTGTTTCCCGCACCTTTACAATACACATAAAGTAAAAATGCTAAAGACGACTTGGATTCTAACATTGTGTTACAGCTTGCAGACAATCATCAGGCTGGGTAACATTTGTATTCCTGTATTCCTTTATTTATTTGATTAGTGTTTTACGCCACACTTAAGAGTATTTCATTTGTACGACGACGACAAGTATTATGGTTGGAGGAAACCGGAAAAACGATCTTCCCACGTACGGATGGAGAGGAAACCAGCATGCACTCACAGTGCGTACAGCATTGGTGAGAGGCTCTTGGGTCATCATGGGCCACGGAGGCCTGTGTAACATTTTTAGATATTGGCACGCATATTTTGTGCAACACTTAATACGTATCATTATAACTTATAGAACCTTTTAATTCGTCCGTTTCGGGGTCAATTTTGGGTGGAGGACCCAGGGTCAATCCTGGTTGGGGTCAAACCTAAGATCTTAAGAAAAAGGAAGTTGTAACATCCTCGCCCGGTTTCAGCATTAAAAAGATAGTGCAACGACTGTTTGACCCGTATCATTATAATGACTCTGGCAGAGTGACCTCGGTAAGTCGTCACAGTGAAGCAGCACTAGATATGAGAGCGGTGGAAATGCGTCCTGCAACAAGGAGGCACATTACATGCACTCTAAGGATTCCTTCGTCGTCATATGACTGAAAAATTGTTAAATACGACGTTAAACCCATGCACTCACTCACTCATTGATTCATTGTCTATAGATGTTTATAGTAAACAAGAGCGAAATCAACTGAAATTCGTGTGAAACCGTGACAGTGTGATTGGTATTAATTTTACACGAGGGAAAAGACAATCAAATAGCCCCATCAGTTAATTATAAGTAGACCCAGCAAAGGAAATGACGTGATGCCAATTACAGGCAGACGAATCATGACAGCAATCCACATGTGAATTATCTGGGACAAGGCACGTGGTTAGAATAATTTGCTTTTGTTGAAGCTGCCTTATTAACCGTTATTACTGTCGAGGGGGGTGGGGTGAGGGCTGGGTCGCTATGAAAGAGCCTAGCACCGTAGGGATGTGACAAACAGTGCTCGGGAAAACAACATATTACAGGTGTTCTGATATCCAAACCGTGTTTCGTGCTAGATACCTTACCAACTTGTTCCCTCCGGAAAGATCCCGCCCCTCGCCCCCACCTCGTTTTCAAGTCAGCCATCCGTCCACTTATAAAGTCCGGAACATCAGCCAGTTCATTGGCCCACCGCTAACAGCTACAAGCCCTGACCGTCCGCGTCGGCTTGGCTCCACAGTCAGGTCTGTCCGCTACCAATCGTCAGTGCAGCTCTTGATACGTGCGTCCGATTCGAGCAGTATCTTAGATTCGCGTTTGTCCACACCTCGTCGTCTACCCACAGATCCACTTCTCTCTCCCTCTTTATATCTCTTCACGCACACGTCTCTCACACAGATTCAACGGCATGAGCGCAACAAGTTAAACATAATTTAACAACCTTCAAGTTCTTTCCATTCATCGAAAGGCGTTTGACGCGGGAGTTTCCAGGTGTTCCCTAAACAACGAAAGCAGTGTCTTTTTTCTTGGACTTCATCGACTAACGGAATCATGTGGAGTTTCTATCTCACCTTAGGTCTCATCCAAGTCATTGCAGTTTATTCCATTCCAGTCAAGGTAAGTTTATTATTTTTCCTTCCCATCATGGTTTAACGATCAAGAATACCTGTCATTTTTGCCTCAAATAGTGAGCCATTAAAGGGGCATTCACGAGTAGTAAAATGACCAAAACAAAACATGGTTTAGTAATAAAGAATACCTGTCATTTTTGCCCCAGTGAGCTATTAAAGGGGCATTCGTGAGGAGTAAAATGACCAAAACAAAACTTGGTTTAGTAATAAAGAATACCTGTCATTTTTGCCTCAAACAGTGAGCTATTAAAGGGGCATTCGTGAGGAGTAAAATGATTAAACCAAAACATGGTTTAGTAATAAGGAATGCCTTCATTTTAGAAGACCATTAAAGGGACATTCGCGTGTAGTAAAATGACCAAACCAAAAGGGCAGAGGCGGCGAGCTTTTAAAAGAAACGATGTCGTACACTGAGTGTAATGAGCGCAGAGATTAACTTATGTAGCGCTGTCCTGCTCAAAAATGGGTCCAGAGTAATATCTTCGTCTTTTTGCTTTTGCAATTAAAAGTTAATCAAACGCTGATTTATTCTCATTAAAACAGTTTAAACGTTTGCATAATAACACCTATACTAATTCAGATACACATGCGATATGAGTGTTGTGGTTGTGTGTAATAGTGTGGAGGCTAAGAGTCTATACCGGGGATTTCGGGCAAACAATTCATATTCCCTAATCAAACCAAGTTTTCTGTTTTAACCAAGACTAGCTCTCTTTATTGCCTTCAGTAAATATCAGACTCGTATTTGTACAATTTATAGTGTCGAAATGATTCTAAAGTTTGAAAAAAGTTATAACGCAAATGTATTTGACCAGTAACACGTGATGAGGCTGATATATTGTGAAAAGTGATTGTTTGTGCTTTTCTAAAATAACAGCAAAAATTCGATTAGGTTTGGGCTGATCGATTTTTTGGCCATTGTCGAATCACGTGACCTCGTCTCAGAACCGCTTTAGGGATGCGCCTTTTGACAAACCATATACTGTAACCTTCACTGTATGTCTCTACCGTGCCGTTGCACGCACTGTACTTACGTTATTACGAGGTACACGGTACACAGAAAAAACTTTCACCACATCGCACTTTAAGGTTACTGAACGTCACTTGGACGAAAAGCTCTCGCACAAAACGTACCATACAGATTTAAACACTGTGGTAGGGTCCTCCGAGGGGGTTAGAACGCCGGCGCGGCGCAATACGGTTGCTGTTAGTTCAAGTACAGCCCAGCTCATGCTGGCTTCCTCCCCGGCAGTACGTCTGCCTGCAGCCTGCGGGTGGTCGTGTGTTTCCCCGAGGCTCTGTGCGGTTTCCTCTGCCGTCGCATAGGTGAAATATTTTTGAGTACAGCGTAAAACACCATTTGAATAAATAAATAAATCTCTTGTAAGTAAATACGGACAGGTGTCTCGGTAGGATCTCTGACACTCTGCTTCACAATCTTGTCTCATTTCGCTTAACCCTGGGCTAGGTCCCGTACATTCGGCGTAAAACACCAATCAAATAAATAAATAAATAAACATTGTGATACAGCAGAGCGGATACATACCACTTCAGTACTGTGCTGTGCGACTGCGGCATTACCGCAAGGATCATGACTTCACGGTGCCGTGTGGCCACTGACTGTACTATACCGCCATAAAATGGTTACACTACCATGACCAGCTACTGCACAGTATTGTTCAATGTTTTTTTTTTTGTTTGTTTTTTTTGTTTACCTACGTTCATTACCGTGTGCTGAAGGTTTTACTGTGTATATACCGTGTGGTTGTCACACAGAAGCGGGTGAATTTATTTATTTGATTGGTGTTTTACGCCGTACTCAGAACTGATCGAAAGCGCAATCAAACGTTCGATTGTCGACAACACATGAACAAGTAAGGTTTATGATTTGAACACTGCTTCAGTTCACTCGCCTGGAGCATTCCTTGCGTCTTTCCATCGTCTTTCGGAAACTGTCGACGATTTGTCTTTCCATGGACACGTTCTAATTTAATGACTTGATATGCTTTTTATACTTCCTTAGTTCATTGATAGTTTGTGTTGAACGTTGTTTGGAAGTTGATCTTGCGATTATTGACCTGGAACGTCCCAGTTTGTTGACGCCTAGAACTATAATATTGCTCTCTAAAAACTTAAATTCTCGATTCATCTTAAAGATTGGCTTTTTTTCAGTTTATCCCAACATATCAGTCTTGGCCTTTTGCGATTTATCCCGACATATCCGTCTTGGCCTACTGCGATTTATCCCAGCATGTCTGTGTTGGTCTTTTGCGATTTATCACAGGACATCTGTTTTAACCTATCGCGATGTATCCCAGTATGCCCGTCCTGGCTTGTTGCTACTGCGCCTGTTATGCGTGATCCTATACCTGCTCCTGTTTCCGGTGTTTTAGGAGCTATGTATGATCAGATGGCAGTAGTTATGCTCTCCAGGCCTGGAGATCTGACGTACTATCCTAGCTTACCGCATTATCGCTTTGTATAAGCTATTCGCGGAACACGTATTTTACATCGTGCTTTGCATTGATCGGTATCTTACAGAGTTTCGAATATAACTGATGGTGTTTTATTAACGTGTACATGCGATGTGATCTTTTGTGGTTTCCGTACTTACACAAGACTATTATCAGTTGATTAGGTTTGAGAGGCTAATGAAGCCATTATAGTATCGCTTTGATATAAGACCTTATCCGAGAGAGTACAATGAACCAAACCCTATGGCTTTTGTTCAAAAACGTATACATGCCGAGGCGTAGGTGAGAGCTCTTTTAACCATTGTTCAGGTTTTGTTCGTCTTTGTTGAATGAAAAGACAACACTATACCAAATATAAAAAGAAATGCGCACATCGAAAAAATCGAACGCGCTGTCGCGTGATCAATTTTGACAAATCAGGTGCGCATTACTTCTATAGCCCGGGAACGCACTTGTTTCAGCTTTGACGCCTGGTGATCCCAGCATGTTTTTGTCGTTATGAATAGTTTATGAGTGGAATGTGGAGTGTCGGTGGTGCCGTTTGTGGTACCAGTGACAAAAGCTCACATTTGCACCAATGCAAATACATAAATTAAATACGATGCCACTGACCATCGTAAAATGAAATATCTTCTACTCTGGCTTCCAAGCCGGTCATACTAGGAAGCTAGCAACCTGCGGATGGTGGTGGGTTCCCCCGGGCTCTGTCTTGTTTTTCTCGCACCACACTGCTAGGCGCTGTCGTATAAGAGAAATATTCTTGAGTACAGGGTAAAGCGACAATCAAACAAATACATTTTTAAAAAAATGAAATCTCTTCAAAATTGGGCACATAGTCACACTAATTTGACGTTTGGCTCCAGACATGTATATTGCGTGAAGGGAAATGTATTTTTATAATACAGGGAATATATATGTTGTAACAAGGGGAATATGTGTTGTAACAATGGGGATATATGTTGTAACAGTGGGGATATATGTTGTGAGAAGGGGAATGTGTCTTTATAACTCAGGAAAGGTATGTTATAACACAGTTAAGTATTTTCAAACATGGAGAATGTCTTTTTGATTTTTGTAACACGGCAAAGTCAGTAACAATATTTCTACCAGATCTCGTAAACTCTCTTAAAAATTGGACAAGGCCTCGTCATACATCCTAAAATAGGCTGGAACCTACTGCCAACGACGAGAGGGCAACTATAATTTGCATGGCCATCTTGTTTGACCATCTTGATGAGATCTTGCGTGCGAAAGCATGCCTAGCGATACCGTGATCTGAGCCAAGCCGCACGTTCCTAGCGATACCGTGATCTGAGCCAAGCCGCACGTGCCTGGCAATACCGTGATCTGAGCCAAGCTGCACATGTCTAACAATACCTAGATCTGATCCAGGGTCAACACTCTCTCTCTCGACCACATGAAACAGATTTATCACCTAATAATACGGGTGACATGATTCCAACACATCTACATCGGGATAGAACGACCATGACGCGATGATACTGACCTTGAAACAACAGTGCAGATTAAGGTCCAAAATACTGAGTGATGTAATTGCGACTAATGAAGGTGTATTTTAATTAGGCCTATTCTGGGTTTACTTTAGATTTATTTATTTGATTGGTATTTTACGCCCTCTTGCGATTTTCATAATGGTAAACTTGCGGGCCGAAGCGCGATGAAGGTCACTATTACATTATCAGGATAATTTCCGCCGTCGTATAAGTGAAAGATTCTTGAGTGGGACGTAAAACACCAATCAGATAAATAAATAAATAAATAAATCTCTTCTAAGTAAATATGGACAAGTGCTCCGGTCTCTGACATTCTGCTTCTCAATCTTGTCGAATTCCGCATAACCCAGAGCTATAACCCGTATATTCGTTGTGCTGAATTAGATCGCCATCTTGAATATTTGAACACAGGCACATATTTTGATTATTATTATTTAATATTATTATTTTGATTTAGAAACTGATTTCATTCATTCATCTAGATCAATCCTTGCCTCTTTCTGACATCATTGGAAACTTATGATTGCTTCTCCTCGCATGATTCTATCCTGATTTCGTACTTAATACACTCGCGTGGTTCCTTGGTGATTTGTATTAAACGTGGTTTTGGGAATTGACCTTGCAATTATTGACCGGGAACGTCTATTTTGGTTGACAACATCTTGCCAATTTGTCTATGTCAGGGTTTTATTCTATCGGCTGATGAAAATACTTAAACAGTAGCAAGTTACACGCCCCATAGCACCATGCCTTAAGCGGAATTAGGTAAACAGATGCAGTTAACTGCAATTTATTAGCCGTCACTGGTTAGTCTGAAATGGCACAGTGCATTTTGTCAGGACCTCCTTCATACCTTTGGAATGGGCCACACCCATTTTAATACGGAGATTTCGAGGTGCGACGTCACGACAACAGAGTCTCTTTCCCATGTGGCGTGACATGACGTCGCTTTAAGGACGCTAGGGTCAATCTTCCCGTTTTAACATGGCATAGCATGTAGAATATAGAACACTAATTAAACATGATTTGATATTCTGAATTATGTTCTTATAGGTTCCCTGAGAATTTCAACATTTCAAAAATAATGATGTTCTGCTGGTATTTTGATCTACACGCAAACACAAGCGTGTTACAAGACACGCAAGTATCCCTACCTACGTCATTTTGCGCCTAAACGTCACTGTTGTAATGACGTTTAATGACGCAACTAGAAAGTGCGTATTCTACCCAGCTGGCCGTATCTCTCAACTTTAAGTTTGCAAATACGTACATGTATTGGTTTATTCAGTTATTTGATGGTTTAGTTAATCCTATTTGAGTTTTTAATGTCTAATGCCTAATTCAGCTTGAAGGGATACAAAATCGACGCTGATTGGTTGACAGTGGAAATAGGATTTCCTGGGTTGAATATTGCAACCTTGGTCACGCTAGAATAAATGTACCATACCTAGCCAATTAGAATCGATTTTTTCTTGACGGAAACCAACCAGAGGGTTCAGAAGGGAAACAAAAGTTTAACGGAAATGGTCCATACCACCGAAGTTGGAATCAAAGAGACTGAGATCACCGTGAACCTTTCTCTTGACTAGTGACGTCTAATATTTTTCAACTAATATCAATGCAATTTTTTTAAAATTAATTTTGTGTAAGCCATGGTGCTAGGGAATGTGTAAATTTCTACTGTTTATGTAAGCATTTACATGAAAAGTTAGAATAAAACCCTGTTAAAACGGCAAGCGGCCGTATTTCACTGGTTACGTCTGATTATTTGCTAAACTACCCCACTGTCGTCGCTGGTCTGATTTTGCTCTGTGTGCTGTAGTCTTTCATATTATATTACACTATATTAGGCGTTCTGTATACATCTCCCCCACCTTTTCTCTAGGTATAGATTACCAGATAAGCCAGGTATACTCTATAATATATATTATAAACTCTTTCTCCGGCCGTACATGGGAAGGTCTGCCAGCAGCCTGCGAACGGTCGTGGGATTCCCCCAGGCTCTGCCAGGTTTCTTCCGACTATAATGCTGACCGCCGTCGTATACGTGAAATATTCTTCAGTAAGGCGTAAAACACAAACCAAATAAATAAATAAATAAATAGATAAATAAATGAAATTAAGTTTTTTTTTGTATGGATATTCCAGTGTATTATAATAAAGACTATAGCAGGGGCAAAGTAGCGAACATAAACTCCGCGTTAGCGAACATACTATAGGATGTAACAATACATCCTTTTTTAATTCAATTTCATGTCAAGCCCAGAACATAAAAATAGCAAAATACCGTGGAAGACGATACAGTCTTAATACTGTAATGATTTCTACGTGTATTGGATGTCTATGAAACACAGACCTTTTTTCAGATCAATGTTTACATATTTACCATTATCATTGCAAAACCAAAAAGATAAATGTTTGGTTTTTTATCCATCGAAGTAAACAACTCCTTTTTTCATTCAATACCCATTTGTTCATTTGTTGAATATAGCCGTCTACAATTTGTCTTGACGGGAAGTTTTCAGATCAATCTTTATTTAATCGGACTGGAACGCCAGTGGAACTGTCATTTCAGCATTGAAATCCCGCGATTCTTAGATTCCTGGACTTCACAAAGCCAGTATTTACTTTCACATGCGCATTTGGCTGTAAACGCTGGTTGGATTGATCTTAAGACGGACAAAGTGTTCAAGCGGAAGCCATCATGACGTACCGCTGTGCACAAACGCAACGGTCTTTGTTCATCTTTGAATATGTTCTTTGCAGAAATGAAGGGATTAGCCTACACAGTTGTGGAAGTTATTTCTCTTTTCATATTTTAGCAACCGCTCAATTTTTCTGATTTGTTTTTCCTTGAATTGCTTGAGGGCGTCTCAAAACAGATCGGCCAAAGCCGAATTAAAACCAAAGAGCATATGCGGATATCAAACGGCGTTGTGTTATCGTAAAAGATTGCTAGTGGCTCCGAGTACAGCGCATTTTAAAATTCTTCTGACTAAATTTACAGCCTGTAGCGCAGTTACATCATAAGCATGATTTATTTATTTAATTGACCGGTGTTTTATACGACGGTGTGATTATGGTGGGAAGAAACTCACGACCATCCGCAGGTTTTTGGCGGACCTTCCATACGCACGATGATTCCGGCGCTCATCTCTTCAGTCAGAATTGTAACCCAGCACCAGCTACTTTCTATTTGTCCCATTATTTTTATAGATCTTTAAACCCGTTGTCTTTAATGATAGTTACATAGAATTCATATTGTTATTATTGACAACTACCATGGTGCACGATTTGAATACTGATTTCATTCATTCGCCTTCATTCCAGGCGCATTTGCATCGCCATACAAAACTGTTGACTGCCTCTATTTGCATGAATCCGCCCTAATTTTATACATTATACACCTTTCTAGCTCTTTGATGGGTTGTATTGAACGTTGTTTTGGGGAATTGATTATTAACCCGGAACGTCCAAATTGGTTGACATCTAGAATCGTATCAGGTGTACGAACGCTACCACAGTACATTCTGTTAACGATGTTCCGCAAAGTAGACCCAAGTCAGGAACGTTCTTAAAAAATACGCTGAAAGAGTAGAATCTGAAATAATTGCGCCTGGATGGATTTGTAAGTTTGGCATTTAAAAAGAAATCCCGATGATTTTATCTGGTTTTCACAAATCCTGATCAATGTACCACGTAGAAGCTTTAGTACCCACTAAGGACAGGCTTAGGACTTAGCCCACAGGTGAACCAATGGCCGCGAATGTCAGTTGAGACATACAGTACACAGCATATAAACATGGTAAACTCTCATGGTTTAATCTTTGACATTTCGTGGACCGCTCGGATTGTCTTCAAGATGTAATGCAGATTACAGGCAAATCACTGGACATAAGTTCACCCATGATAACTAATGTCGATCCTTGATACGATGTGACTACATGCATTTACAAAGGCCACCCTGTGTTTTTGCACCCGAGGAAAAGAAATCCTCAAAATACCACGATTCTAATGAGACAATTTCAAATCCGTAAAACAACTGAACGGATGCAGTCTGTGCTTACTTTTTACGTCTTGCAACGGTAAATATGTGGCTTAATTTCTGGTTCAATTAACTTAGGGCTCGGTGGGCCTCGCGGCGACACAAGCCCTCTCTGTTAAGCCTGATGCTATGTGTCAGCCAAGCTTTACTCTCTATACATGTTGCTATGTCAACCAAAATAACATACATTTTTGTATTGGACTCATGCGCTGTACAGATTTATTTATCTTTCTTTATGTCCATTCTGAGTATGCCTTTGGCTACATACTGAGAACAAAATAGATTATAGCGACATAAGTGTGAAATACGGCCTTTTGTCAGTTTACTTCAGTCAGGGTTTTATTCTAACCGTTCGTGTAAATGTTTAAACGGTAGCAAAATAATAATGGCCTTTTTAATTTTAGTGTAAAGTTAATTAATTTTGGAAAAACATTGCTCTATTTTTTATCAGATTTAACATATTTTTAGTGGTTTTACCTGGGTGTTAAGCAATTTGACATACTTGACAATTTTCACTACCTGTTTTCATATTACACCATAGACAGTGAAACGACAGTAGTGATGACAGCATGATATAGCTGGAAAATGGTCACAAGTAACCGTTGAAATCCGGTCTCTTTTCAATTTACCTAGCTCAGTCAGGGTTTTAATCCGAATGTATTTGCATAAAAGCAGCAATGTACTCAAAAATGCAGGATTAAGAAATGCAGTTCTATCTTAGTCACATCTTAATACATATCTCTGATCTAGATTTACTCAAAATGCTGTTTTGTCATCACATTTAATATACAATCACATTAAAACAATACGACTATAGGAAGAAATTATTAAAAAGCAATCTTTTCATTGCTCGACTCTTTTCACTAACCAGGTGGTATATTGATGGCCTTTGGGAAATAAATAATTACCGTGCTGCCGAGATTGTGAAAGAAATCTATCCACATTCGTTGGATTCGAAGGAGATAACAGATCTTATGTGGACCTAAAGCTGTACCAGGAAGATCAAGGGTCTTATCTCACGCTGTCTGTGTGATAAATGACAATGGGTAATTTCAATGATGATATCGTATATTATCCCTGTTTGGATATTTGCATTTGGCGTATACATATCTCGCTTTGCAGCATTTTGTTATACACTGTATAAAATGTGATGAATCCAATTCACTCGCACAAGTGTGATTCAACAAATATAGTGTGCCAAGGCTTCCTCTCCGGCCGTACGTGAAAAGCTCTGGTGGAAACCTGCAGATGGTCGTGGGTATCTCACGGGCTCTACCCTATTTCGTCCATACCAGTATGCTGGCGACCGTCCCTTAAGTGATTATACTGTTGAATATGGCGTAAAACACCAATCAACTAAAAAATACATAAGTATATCTAGCTCCCACCTTCTCGTGTTCGTGAACAATAGGTTCGCGGGTTCGAGTCCATTTTTTGCTGATGCTTTGTGTCACGGGTTCACGCTATTGATGTGACGCGGAATTTTTCTCCATGGGTTGGTTCTCTGATAAACCTTTGACGCCCCAACAATTAAATAAAGTAATAAATAAAAGGAAACTGTCGTGATAGGGCATATTATCTGCTCTGTAAAAATATCAGTTTTCTTTTAATCTCGTCTTCTTCAAGCTGAGGTGTAAAGTCGTGACAAATCCAATGAAAGTTCTCTTGAGCCTTTACCGCTAACGTCTTATCCGAGCCCACTTCCAAAAGCGACTTCGCAAGCTTTATTAAAGACAATAGCTTTCAACGAGTCGTTTAGAACGGTGGCGAATGAATGGCGTGAGGAAGCCGACCCTGTCTCGAGTCTCCTGAGAGGTGGAAATCAATACAAGGCTTCACGTTTCACCATTTTACCGTCGTGTAGAGAGAGCGGTGTCATTAGCCCCAAAACAACCCGTCGCAAAAGACACGGGTTAGTACCTATTATTAGCCAGATGACTGCCGATACGTTTTCCTGCCGATCTCTGTTTTAGCCCAGAGTTCTCCCCGATTCTTTTACAAGGTTCCAAGTTAGAGATTTAAATCTATTCCACGTTGGGTTCTTTATTCAACGTAATGGTCTTCTGAAATCCTGCAAGACTAAAGCTGAACATCCAATTGCATGTTGTACACGATTCGACTCCCATGCCCTAAATGCTCTAAGAGAGACCCTTTCTACAGACAGACAGATCCCATGGAATGTTCTAGTGTGATAGTTTTCTATCAGGTGTGTAAAGGTTGGAAGCGCTACAGAATTCTACGCTAGTTGAAAGGCTACTTCACAACTGTCTGTTGTAAAGCAACAGTCCAATCAAAGAGAGTTTTGGTTCCTTCTTCACATCATGTCCAATATTTAATGAAAGAAAAAGGAAGGACCGTACTGTTTTAAAGAATCAGTTGTATGTTAAATTTACAGTCGACTACAACCGGTTATGATGTCTGATATCAAATTTTTCAGTTCTCTGAATTACAGTTCATGTTTTCTGTTTCCCGTTTTGTGTATGTTGGCCAAACCAATGTCCTAACGCGGCCACAGTGCACTATCCATTTACGATTTATGAATACGGGTTAACGTTTGGCCCCAGAGCACTGTCCCTAAATCTCCGATCCCCGAAAGCTTCGGGCCTGGTAATCCTCGTTCCCTGACACAACTCCATTCAAACTTGTGAGAGGGGTTGACTGATGAAATTGTTAAAAAAGCTGACAAACAGCCCACAGGGGTCAACACCACTTCGTAAAAGTTTAGTGAATACTCTTTTAGCACCAATATTATCCATAGAATGAAACTTAGAAGCCTCTCCTATAAAATGACACCACCCAACAAGCAGGAAAAAAAATGAAAAAAAAAACAGTAGCTACAATAGGCAACAGAAGGTAAAATATGTTTGACCCGGAAGGATTAATTGTGACCCGGAAGCGTTGCCTTGGCCTGTGGCCATGTCGGTATTACAGTTTTCCGGTTGATAGTTGAATACCCTATTCACCATACATGAACTGTTTGTTGGCTCGTGGAATCTTCAACCGTGCACCTGTATTAAAATAATGTCAGTCTTGTTTATTGCCTGCTTTTTGTTATAAAATTCATATCAAAATACATATTTTTATGCAAGAAAGGTAGTTTAAAAACAATAACCTTGTAACCATTGAATATTTTTTCTTTAAACAACTGTCTGCTCAAGTCCCATAGTCCTGTATACACTCAGTATCCCTGGTGAGAACGAAATTTGATTCTGCAGTTGGAAAACCAAGAGAAAAATTAATTGAAAAGGTAATTACCGGTATGCCATAGCCTCTTTTCAACACTATAAAAATCTTTGACTATACCATAAACTGGCTGGTTATATTCTGTATGTACTAAATTTAATCCTGAATTCAGTTGTAATAGCCCTGGAAATGTACGAGCTCAGAAATATAGCGTGAAAATACATAATTTGTTAACTGGGCTAGCTCGTTTAAACATCCGGATGCACGCCACGTGTATTTTTCTACCTTTAATTGGAATCTGACAGAAGATTTACACAGCCTCGCCAAACAGGCCTCGTTAGATGTGGAGGAAAGCACACAGAAGCGGATGTTGCAATGTATAGTTTGACGCCTACCATTTGTCTTTTTACACGATTAGACAAGAAATCGGGGGTGGAAATCCATTTGTGCTGGAAAGTGAAGAGGAAAGAGCAGTCCCACTGCGCATGTCTGCTATGCAATGATCGATACCAGGGAACTCTTTATACTCATTATATGCAAGAACAGAATATGAATGACGGGTTGTTAACTCTGTAATCAACCTACAAAGTATTATTCTGTACTAACAAATGGTGCATATTTACAGTAAAAGTCACCATTTGCACAGTAATTTACTGAAAGATAACGTGTTTTCCATACCCACTTCGGTGGCCTAGTGGTTACGTCGTCCTCTCGAAGTCGGGAAGCCCCGGGCTCAAACCGGAGTCTTGTCATACCAAAGATTTTAAAGGACTCGCTCTGCAACAAAAACACACAGTATATGTACACACACTTAATGACTCCTCCTCGTCACATGACTGAAAATTGTTAAGTGCGGTGTTAAACCCAAAACATACATACATAAACACATAGCCCTGCATACATATATACATTCATACACGAAATTGTTTCCCTGTGTAAATATATATGATTAAAGCCTACATTGTTTTTCTTTATAACAGATCAGTGTTATATTTGGCATTACAAGTGGAAAGGTCCTCAAATTGGTGAAATCCGGCATTTAGTTGATATACTTTACGCTGTACAATACTTCCAGTAAAATCAGAGTAGAATAAGGAGTGAAGACGTACACCATAATTAGAAACACCATAGTAAAATATGAAGTAAAGATGTACACCATACAGAGTAACACCAGAGTAGAATATGGAGTAAAGATGTACACCATACAGAGTAACACCATAGTAAAATATGAAGTAAAGATGTACACCGTACAGAGTAACATCAGAGTAGAATATGGAGTAAAGATGTACACCATACAGCGTAACATCAGAGTAGAATATGGAGTAAAGACGGACACCATACAGAGTAACATCAGAGTAGAATATGGAGTAAAGATATACACCATACAGAGTAACATCAGAGTAGAATATGAAGTAAAGATGTACACCATACAGAGTAACATCAGAGTAGAATATGGAGTAAAGATGTACACCTTACAGAGTAACATCAGAGTAGAATATGGAGTAAAGACGGACACCATAACACCACAGCGGCATATAGGGTAAAGACGTACAGCATAGAGAGTAACACCAGAGTAGAATATGAAGTAAAGACGTACACCATACAGAGTAACACCAGAGTAGAATACGGAAAAAAGATGTACAACATAGAGAGTAGCACCACAGTAGAATATGGAGTAAAGATGGAGTAAAGAGTAACACCAGAGCAGCAAATGAAGTAAAGACGTACACCATACAGAGTAACACCAGAACAGTATATAGAGTAAAGACGTACATCATAGAGAGTAACACCAGAGTAGAATATGAAGTAAAGACCTACTTCATAGAGAGTAAAACCAGAGTAGAATATGGAGTGAAGATGTAGGCCCCTACACCACAGAGAGTACCACCGGAGTAGAACACGGAGTAAAGACGTACAGCATAGAGAGTTACACCAGGGTAGATTATAGAGTAAAGACGTAC
This sequence comes from Liolophura sinensis, assembly GCF_032854445.1. Taxonomy (NCBI): domain Eukaryota; kingdom Metazoa; phylum Mollusca; class Polyplacophora; order Chitonida; family Chitonidae; genus Liolophura; species Liolophura sinensis. The sequence continues at coordinate 3,921,627 of NC_088296.1, read as the reverse complement.
ACCATAGAGAGTTACACCAGAGTAGAATATGGAGTAAAGATGTACACCATAGAGAGTAACACCACAGTAGAATATGGAGTAAAGATGTACACCACAGAGAGTGGCACCGGAGTAGAAGACGGAGTAAAGACGTACAGCATAGAGAGTTACACCAGAGTAGATTATAGAGCAAAGATGTACACCATAGAGAGTAACACCAGAGAAGCATATGGAGTAAAGAGAGTTACACCAGAGCAGCATATGGAGTAAAAACGTACACCATAGAGAATTACACCACAGTAGAACATGAAGTAAAGACGTACAGCATAGAAAGTAACACGAAAGCAGTATTTCAAGTAAAGACGTACGGCATAGAGAGTAACACCACAGTAGAACATGAAGTAAAGACGTACAGCATAGAAAGTAACACGAAAGCAGTATTTCAAGTAAAGACGTGCGGCATAGAGAGTAACACCAGAGCAGTATATGAAGTAAAGACGTTCAGCATAGAGAGTAACACGAAAGCAGCATTTCAAGTAAAGACGTAAAGCATAAAGAGCAACACCAGAGCAGTATATGAAGTAAAGATGTTCAGCATAGAGAGTAACACGAAAGCAGCATTTCAAGTAAAGACGTACAGCATAGAGAGCAACACCAGAGCAGTATATGAAGTAAAGACGTACAGCATAGAGAGTAACACCAGAGCAGTATATGGAGTAAAGACGTACACCACAGAGAGTAACACGAAAGCAGCATTTCAATTAAAGACGTACAGCATAGAGAGTAACACCAGAGCAGTATATGGAGTAAAGACGTACAGCATAGAGAGTAACACCAGAGCAGTATATGGAGTAAAGACGTACAGCATAGAGAGTTACACCAGAGCAATATATGAAGTAAAGACGTACAGCATACAGAGTAAAACCAGAGCAGCGACGACCGTGTGATAGCTGTCAACTGGTGACACGTAACCGGTGAAATACGACCTCTTGTCAATTTACGTCAGTCAGGGTTTTGTCCTAACAGTCCGTGTAAAAGCCCTAATAGTATAGCAACTTACACAACGCCTGGCACTTTTCGATTCGAAATTCAAACCCATACTATTTGTGGGTTACAAATATGTGAAGAAACATACAGACTGCGCTTGTGGTCAAGGATAGGTGAGGTGTGATCCTATACTGCCCCAATGCCCTTAATGGTATTGTCTAGGTGGACCAGGTCCGTACCTTATAAATTCTGACGCGCTTTATAAGTCTATTAACTATTGGCTGAGAGTTCCTGGCATGTCAGACACCGTATACGTCAAGAATTAAGCGTCCACCAAGCTTCATGGTACGAACAATGACGACTAACGCATCTGACGGAATATAACCTCGACAACGTGTTAGAAAATCTAGAGCTTAGTCTCGCCTGGATCAACCATGGCGTAGCAAAATGTCCGTGTTTTGATAATTTCTTATCACTTCAGCTTGAAGCAGAGGCTGACAGATGGCTACAAGCAAAACTCGTTAATTAGAATGGCTGATAGTACTATAGAAATGGCATATAAGACAAGAGGTCGTATTTCACCATTTACGACCATTTACACGGTTGTCGCTGCTCTGATTTTACTCTCTCTGCTGTAGTCCTTGTATACGTACGTCTGATACAGCCACAACAGTTCAGTGAGATACATTCTCAACAAAAATATGAACGTACAAAGCAATTTTATATTGCTTTATCTCAGTATTAAATAACGTGTTAACTCAACAATTAGGGTCAATATTCTTTATCAATCATGGCTTCAATTTCCACCAGATTTTTACATTTTAGGGGAAACAGAGTGGTCGGTAATCACAGTTCACGCACTTCGTGATGGTAACAGTGAACACAGTCGGTTGTGAGTGCTTCATGTGTTAATATTTTTGTTGAGATATACCTGCCATATCGGATTTCTGTTCTGATTTGTAGTGGTTGATGACTCTCATGTTTCCGCTGTGTATCATTTGTTTTGATAACTCTTGTTGTTCACCAGTATGATGTGTAAATCTTCACTTCATTTAAGACAGAGCATTAGTGACTTGCCAAAGGTCGATGGTTTACACCGGGTACTCAGGTTTTCTCCACCTATAAAAAAGTATAGGTGAAAACTTCTGAAATATGACCATACGCAGCAGTGAAATAAATAAACAAAGAAATGTCTAGATTCAGTCAACCATGCATAAATCTGACCGCCATGGTCTCAGTTAATTATTTTATTGTGGTATTAATCAACAGTCAAATTAATATATAAAATAAAATATGCACTCAAAAGATTAATCTGTTGATTTTTACAGAAAGTCTGGTGTCTAAGTGATGTTAGAATGTATTCTTTTTGTTGTAGTATATTGTTCTCTTAGATATTTTATTTATTTGATGTAAAGATTCCATTAAACTGACAGGATGTTGTGCTGAATATAATAATAACAAAATACATTCTAGCATCACTAAGACAACACACTTTCTAATAACAAAATACATTCTAGCATCACTAAGACAACACACTTTCTAATAACAAATACGTTCTAGCATCACTAAGACAACACACTTTCTAATAACAAATACGTTCTAGCATCACTAAGACAACACACTTTCTAATAACAAATACATTCTAGCATCACTAAGACAACACACTTTCTAATAACAAATACGTTCTAGCACCACTAAGACAACACACTTTCTAATAACATATACATTCTAGCATCACTAAGACAACACACTTTCTAATAACAAATACATTCTAGCACCACTAAGACAACACACTTTCTAATAACAAATACATTCTAGCACCACTAAGACAACACACTTTCTAATAACAAATACGTTCTAGCACCACTAAGACAACACACTTTCTAATAACAAATACGTTCTAGCATCACTAAGACAACACACTTTCTGTTAAACTTAAGGGAATAAATTTTTGAGCGTAAAAATCACACAGAAGGAACATAGCCAAGACAGAGTGTTTGACAGTTCACGTGATTACTTTGTCACTTTGACTGATTTCGCAAAGCTCACCTAACATTTACACGAATGTGTTAACTGAGTTAGGTATATAGTACTGTTTACAGCTTTCAAATGATGTTAGTTATTACCGAATGACTTGAAGTATGCGTGAACTAAGACCATTTGGTTTGTTCTTTTTCTTAATGTATTCGTAATTATGGGGAACCTTAAATGTGTATAAAACAACTGTTATTCTCAACTCTCGCCAGGCTCAGATGCTGCCACATTAGAAGCTAAGAAAACTCGGTGATCAAAGCCAAAAATGATGCCTAAAAATCTGAAAAATGGAGACGAAAGATAGCTGTTTTGTCTGATCTGGATGTCAAAAGAATACTTCATCTATTTTTGGCTTGAGTCATATTTCTTTCTGCTTCAGGCGAAATTCGTGTTATGACCAGCTATTTTCCGATACATCAGGGAGACGCATTATCATATAGTCCGCTTCCACAGTTTACAGGGAACTAATTCCTCAGGGTGAATATAATTACATGGGTGAACACACGGAAACAACCGGTCATTTAAAATGTGGAAATGGGACTCAGGCGGAAAATGATCCCCGTCGCGCGAAACCATGGCGTTGAATTCCCCTCCGTCATTGTCGGCAGAAGGAGATATAGATTCACTTGTAAAATCAACATCTTTGGCGTGATTCGTGATATAGCCTTGAGGAAACAACTCTTTTACGAGTGAATATCCGTGGTTATACAGGACTATCGGTGCTTTCATATTAGGGCGCGGAACATCCTTTTTTTCTTCCAAACACTAAAAGCTTATTGGCTTTAGTGCCGATGTATTGTTTCCACTCTGACTCCGTTGACATTTTCCCACATGTTGAATTTCAGCCAATCATGCCTCATTTAGCCATTTTCTGCCTGGCTTGAGGCCCCGAAGCGTTCGCCATTACAAGTCTCCATGTTCAACTCTTCGGGCAAGATCTATAGGCGGCTGTGGACTCGTCGCCACAGTTAGCTTCACAGGCCGGTCTATCGTGCAAGAACACGGTAGTAATTTGGCTGTAATCAAACTCCATTACCTACAGTTTTGATTAAAACATTTCAGCATTTGCGACTTCTCCGTGCGCCATATTCCCATTTCTTTGCGACCACGGAGAAGGGAAATCCATGCAAATCAGGGGCGTTCATACAAAGATGTTGAGCATCTCTATACTTACATATAAAGAAATACGGAAGCCGATAACGCCACTCGCGTTTCCCCTGTAGTTGTTTAATTTAGCTTGTGTTTCATTCGTTTCTTTCTTTGCCTAGGATTTGGCGGGATATACGTTGAGTTGCGCGAAGTCTTGCTTCTCAGTGTAAATTTCGCTCCAAGATGATAGGACTGACATGTGAACACGAGCCTATCTCACGTGATTTCGTCTGGCATGAGTCTCACGCCGAGTCGGTGTCGCGTTCAAGTTTTGTTGTTGTTGTTGTTGTTGTTGTTTTGTTGTTTTTTTTTGTCATTTTACTTGTCTCATTGCATGCGTGTCTCAATTTTGACATATTTATAGCGCTGCTTTACTAAAACGCCATGCCGAAGACACCAAACAAGACGGTCCACAATGCCGCAAAATGCCGGAAACAGGCGCCTAGTACACTACAGTGCATGTGGCGAAAAGTCATACGTATGTGACCCGACTCTAACCTCGCCCCCCGGATAACCGACTTAGGAGACGGACGCTCTTTACCACTCAGCCGTCCATGTGCCTTTGGCCGGTTGCATTTTGATCTAAATAAGTTTTCGTAATGTACGAAGAGCGAATTCGCGTCAATGAAAAGCATTGTAAAAGAACACAAATACAAGAGCGTAACCAGAAAGCATCTGGTTTTCATACCTCACAGCTTATGATGTTTCAAGCTAACATTCAGCTCATTCTAATACTCGGTTCGATGTCCTGCTTGCACGGTTGAACATCGCCAGAATTAGCCTCATTAAGCCGCAGTGTCATACTACCCTCTCATATAACATAGATGTAACACGTTCTAACGAATCTAGTTTGGATCAAATTGCAAAAGAACTAAATTCGTCGATTTAATTGGGTGCAGTATGAACCTACTCAAATTTTGATATTAATCGCATTATCTTCCAGCTGGCTGCAGTATAGACTCTGTGCAAGGCGGATGCGGCTTCTCGCGCTCTGAAGCTGCGCCTTTTAATATCTGCGGGCCAAGAACACATGAGTGGAGATTAACAAAAACCGCACGTTTCTTCCTAATCCTGACCCTCGGGTTTTATGACGGGACGCGCCAGTCGTGAACTCGAGAATGCGGGATTAGTGAAATGCGAGCGTTGTTATTGTTAATCTGGCGGAGTTTGCCACAAATCGTAAGAGAGTAGCAACAAAATCGCGCTTTTTATGATAATCTCGACTCTCGTGCTCTCCTCCCGAGGGTTTTGTTAATCTTGAATCTCGTGTTCTCTTCCCGCGGGTTTTGTTAATCTTGAATCTCGTGTTCTCGTACCGCGAGTTTTGTTAATCTTGAATCTCGTGTTCTTGTTCCACGAGTTTTGTTAATCTCGACTCTCGTGTCCTCGTCCCGCGGACATTAAATGACACGGCAGTGCGAGTGGCTGCATTCGTCTTCCATGGCTGTCACAGTCATAGTTTTCCATTACGACTTTTAGGGTTTATACATCGCCCTTTTACAGCAACAACCTTGTTTAAAGTCGTGTGTTGGAAAATTGCTGAAACTAGAAAAAAAGGGGAAAAGCAAAAACACAAAAGCAAAAATATAACAGAAGGAAGGAGGGGCAAAAAGAGTAAACAAAAGGAAACCGATGAAAATGAACAATGCTATCCCGTACCAACCCACACACCCAAAACACACCCCACCTAACCCTACCACATTCCCGATGTGAAAGTTACACGACTACATGTGACTAATTAATTAGTTGAGGTGTCAGTAGGATTAGAGGTATGCTGGTTACAGGTAGTACATAACATGCGGTCACACACTCATTACACATCCAGTCTAAAATTATTCTATTTTCATCTACTGGTATTAGATGCCCGGTGTCTCAGTATAACAGATGTATTATATAATAGTGATGCGGCGGCTTATTTCACCATGCGTTCTTACATAGAAACTAACAGCATCAGATCGTCAGCGAGAAACCAATGTGCTCAAATACACACAGGTGTAGTGTTGATACACTTGTGAACAAGTAAATACACATAGCACAAGCCTGAATGAGACACATACATGATCAGATGTACACTGTTACACTGTTTTTATCCTTGTGTATACTCACGCACACACACATGTTGTACAAGCCTGAATCAGACACACACATGATCAGATGTACACTGTTACACTGTTTTTATCCTTGTGTATACAAGCCTGAATGGGACACATACATGATTAGACGTACACTGTTACACTGTTTTTATCCTTGTGTATACTCACGCACACACACATGTTGTACAAGCCTGAATGAGACACACACATGATCAGATGTACACTGTTACACTGTTTTTATCCTTGTGTATACAAGCCTGAATGGGACACATACATGATTAGACGTACACTGTTACACTGTTTTTATCCTTGTGTATACAAGCCTGAATGAGACACACACATGATCAGATGTACGCTGTTACACTGTTTTTATCCTTGTGTATACAAGCCTGAATGAGACACACACATGATCAGATGTACACTGTTACACTGTTTTTATCCTTGTGTATACAAGCCTGAATGAGACACATACATGATTAGACGTACACTGTTACACTGTTTTTATCCTTGTGTATACAAGCCTGAATGAGACACACACATGATCAGATGTACGCTGTTACACTGTTTTTATCCTTGTGTATACAAGCCTGAATGAGGCACATACATAGTCAGATGTACGCTGTTACACTGTTTTTATCCTTGTGTATACAAGCCTGAATGAGACACACACATGATCAGATGTACGCTGTTACACTGTTTTTATCCTTGTGTATACAAGCCTGAATGAGACACATACATGATCAGATGTACGCTGTTACACTGTTTTTATCCTTGTGTATATAAGCCTGAATGAGACACATCCCGGTACACTGTTACACTGTTTTTATCCTTGTGTATACAAGCCTGAATGAGACACATACATGATCAGATGTACGCTGTTACTCTGTTTTTATCCTTGTGAATACGCACGCACACACACACACGTTTTACAAGCCTGAATGAGACACACACATGATCAGACGTACACTGTTACACTGTTTTTATCCTTGTGTATACAAGCCTGAATGAGACACATATATGATCAGACGTACACTGTTACACTGTTTTTATCCTTGTGTATACAAGCCTGAATGAGACACACACATGATCGGATGTACATTGTTACACTGTTTTTATCCTTGTGTATACAAGCCTGAATAAAACACATACATGGTCACATGTACGGTGTTACACTGTTTTTATCCTTGTGTATACGCACGCACACACACATGTTGTACAAGCCTGAATGAGACACACACATGATCAGACGTACACTGTTACTCTGTTTTTATCCTTGTGTATACAAGCCTGAATGAGACACACACATGCTCAGACGTACGCTGTTACACTGTTTTTATCCTTGTGTATACAAGCCTGAATGAGACACACACATGATCAGACGTACGCTGTTACACTGTTTTTATCCTTGTGTATACAAGCCTGAATGAGACACATACATGATCAGATGTACGCTGTTACACTGTTTTTATCCTTGTGTATACAAGCCTGAATGAGACACATACATGATCAGATGTACACTGTTACACTGTTTTTATCCTTGTGTATACAAGCGTCAATGAGACACATTCATGATCAGATGTACACTGTTACACTGTTTTTATCCTTGTGTATACAAGCCTGAATGAGACACATACATGATCAGATGTACACTGTTACACTGTTTTTATCCTTGTGTATACAAGCGTCAATGAGACACATTCATGATCAGATGTACACTGTTACACTGTTTTTATCCTTGTGTATACAAGCCTGAATGAGACACATACATGATCAGATGTACACTGTTACACTGTTTTTATCCTTGTGTATACAAGCGTCAATGAGACACATTCATGTATATTTTTAAAAACACACATCTAATAATATTGTTATTACTCTTGTGTACACATGGATGGTTTTATGGATGTAATTATATTCATTTTAATTATTTCTTTATTTGATTGTTGTTTAAATTCGTACTGAAAATGTTTTCACTTATGTGATAACAATCAGGTTTATGGGTAGAGGAACCTCGCAGAATTTCGGGAATAGAAGACTTCCGGCAGTTGTCATGGCGATGAATAATTATGATTGAAGTAAAACTTTTATAGTCATTAAACCAATCAGTGAGAAATAGGGAGGTAAAGGAAACTAATTCCTGCATTGTCAAAGTGGCCCAAACTTATGTACACCTTTGTTTTACTTTGTAAACACATAACTAGTCCGTCACACCTTTTGGTCCAAAACGAAATTGAGGGAACAAAATGGATATTTCTGTTAATCAAACTTAAGAAGTTCAAAGCCCTGACATTCGCCCATACATTTGACAAAGCATGTTTTTCATCGCATTTTTTTTTCGATCTCTTTTTTTCAGAAAAATGATTTGCTGAGAAATCCAAGGAGCGCAGAAACAACGATAGGTGAGTCAGAACATAAATCTGTTTTGTGTGTGTGGGTGCACTCAAAAAAATAATATGTTACATTTAACAGAAAGTCTGTTGTCTGAGTGATGAAAGAAAATATTCTGTTACTATAACGCAATATTGCGTCATTTTCATCTTAATGTCCTGTTAGTCTAATAGAATGGTTATGTTGAATTTATAGAATATGTGTGTTATATTTAGCAGAATAGTCTGCTGCAATAACTCATACAACAGTCTTTCTATCAGATTTAATAGATTAATATTTTGGGTGTGTCTGTTTTGGAATTGGAGATTGGCTTTGGCAGTAATATTGTTAAAACGTGAAAGAGACCCTTATGGATGTATAACTTCCTTTGTGTTCGAGGACGACGTCCCTACTCCCATTAGAAACTAACATGGATACAAAGTCAGCGGTGGTATCATTGTCACTGTGCATGCAACAAGGGCTGAAAAGTTGGGGGTGGGGGGGTGATCATGTTAAGTGATAAAGTGATGATATGCATGCCAACGCTTCCAACGGTCTTCTGCAAACAGTACAAGATCGCAGAAGTGGGAAAACTTAAACTCTGTTAATTGAACCACTAATGCCCACCTACGGGAGCTTTTCTTCGCCTCCAAAACATCGAACAATCCTCTTGTAATAAACAACTTTATTTTCTTAATAGTTACGGAACAGGGATTGCAGTATTTGAAGAAGAAAAGGACAGCACATCTCCTTACTCTTTGCTAGAGAACAAATTAAGTCTAACATAAATCCTCCATCCCAAACTTGAGTGAACAGTAAACTCCTACCCACGTAATTTATCTGACAGCATCGACGAAATACCCTGAGACGATCCTCCCCTCGGGAAGTCAGGGGAAAGGTTTTGTATTACATGTACGGTGTTTATACTCCGCCGAAACCCCGTCACATCTGAGCTGTAACATGCCTTATTACAGGTTTACATGTACGTCACACCTCCCTCGCTGGCACGTTCGCCTAAACGGGGTCACCCTCGTCGTATCCGATTGCCGTTTGACGGATGAGGTCGCGGGTTCGAATCCCTCCCCAGCAGATTCCGCTGAGGTTTTGAATTAGGGAATTTTGTGAGGTACGTGGTGAAAAGCGGTGGCTTTCCTCCCCCCCATAAACATGACCCCCCTCGTGTAAGGGAACTGTGCTTGAATACAGTTTCAAGCGTTTATTAAAGAGAAAAGTAAATGTAACGTATAAATATGATAAATATAAAAGAGGAGACATAGTAGGCGCTAAAAGAGTAACAGTACGACACTAAAAGAGTAACTGTACGGCACTGAAAGAGTAATGATACGGCACTAAAAAGTGCGAGTACTGCGCTAAAATGGTAATAAGAAAGCACTAAGTGAGTGATGGTACGGCACTAAAAGTGTACGAGTACTGCTCTAAGAGAGTAATAGTGCGACATTAAAAGAGTAATAGTACGGCACTAAAAGTGTATGAGTAGAAAAAATGAAAAAGTATCAGTACGACAAAAGGGTATCAGTACATGTGTGACTCATATTACAATCTTCTATGAAGCAAAACAAAACTGACGTCAGAACAAAATAAGATGATACATAATAATACATGAACGAAATTGACAGACGAAGACAGATGGAACGGACACTAAACAACACTTGGAGATTTCGTTAACAAGCCTTCCAAAATAAAAGTAGTAATCTCGCCAGCAAATGTAATCATATCTGACCCTTACATACAATCACAGAAATAACTCTAATTAATATGTATTTGAACTACCACTGGGTTTGATAAAACACGGATCAGTTTCAGGCACGGCAATATTATCTTCTTGCGGAGAATGGTAGCCAAAATGGAATCAGTATAGTTTTATTGGCGCTGACAAAGGACGATTTAATTGAGGCTCATAGCGCGATGCTGGGGGCTTAAACAAGCAAGACACAATTCCAATATCACAACCGCCTTTATATGAGCGGTTACAACAAACGCACGGATGCTAATCATCAGCTTCAGGGAACACGGGATACATCAGTTCTGGATTGTTTGTGTAATGCCACGCGCTCTGCATGGGCGGCTGAGCTGTTACAGTGGCGATACAAGTCAGCAGTGCTTGGGATCTAATCACCGGTTTTACAGCCGTAAAGGGACTACCGTTTGTTAAAGTCGTCTTTTATATCCTCGACACGATTAAAGTCTCGTACATTTCTCGTGCAAGTGTTTTTCTTTCTTTTTTTTTTGAAACTCTACCAGTCTTTCTTCGTCGCAACGGATAGGCCTTTTGATCCAGGAAGAATGTAGTATATGCATAGCTGTGGTTTACCCGGACACTCTCATTTCCTCCACCAATAAATCAAACTGTCCTCCTATAACAGAAGAACTCTTGGGTGCAGAGTTAAAACCCATCAAATAAATGAATTAAAATAAATAAATTAATAAAACGAGACAGCCTTTAATTGTTCGCGAAGTTGTAAATTCTTTACTTTGCATATTGTATTCCAGAAGTTTTGGTACCTTGATAAAAAAAAAACCCTGAATCAACCGATTAGCAATCAACCAATCAGTGAACAGATCAAATGAAATCAGCCGATTAGTAATTGAAACGTCAGAATCTTATTGGTCAAGATATTCTCAAACAAAAAATCAGCTTACTGTAATTATTCAATCTTTTCGCAAGTTTGTAATGTGTTTATTCAATCATTTTCTAAAGGCATTATTCTATGAAGACTGATTAAATTTTACTTTGTGTTAAGCCCTGAAATTGGCCAATCCAACCAATGCAGTTTTATCTCCGAAATCCAAAATGTGCATAAATTGTATCATTATGCGAACAGGTTGAGGACTTAGGGACTCTTCTCCAGTCAACCAACCAATAAATAAGCGGTTTACATATCAGAAAGTATTCCGCCCAAATACAGGGCCCACTTTCACAAAGCGTTGCACGACATTTTTATCGTGCATTTGTCGTACGATATTTTGTACGTCACTATTACCGTACCATTATCCTATATTTGCGATTGTCGTACATTTGCGGCATCTTTGTGAAACTGGGCCCAGATGTTTCTGCATAATCCTAAGCGCCCCCGGTGTCAGTATAATGTGGCTGGGTGAGGTGTCATGTCTGGTGTCTTCGGCATTCTACTTCAATGGCGGCAAGCAGCATTTTGGCGACATGGACTCGCCCTGCCACAAGAAGACGCAGTATATATGTACACACACCTAATGAATCCTCATATGACTGAAGAAGTGTTATGTACGACGTAAAACCTCAAGCATTCATACATGCAAATAAATGAATATGAATGAACTTTGGACTACACATATTATGCCGGAAAGATCACGTATGCGGAAAGGTCACGTATGCGAAAAGGTCACGTATGAAACCACGACATGAGCGTTTCATATTACGACAGTACGCTACGGAATAATTCCCCCTCAGCCAAATAATCGGTTTTTACGTTTCATAAAGTATATATATCATACAAAGTGTGAGTTTTCTGTCAATCCATTATCTAATCGGCGAGCTGTTACCATTTCAGAAAGTACGTTATTGACCAGTTCTACGTCAACTCATCACCCAATCAATCAGAGGTTTACATTTCAGAAAGATCATTGATGATGAGTTTTTCGTCAATCAACCGACCACTCAGTAGGCAGTTTAGATTTCAGAAAGTACATGACTCCTGAATTTTAGTCAATCAACCGACCAATCATTGAGCGGTATACATTGCAGGTTGCATATCGATGGAGAGTTTTGCGGGTCAGTACTACTACCAATCAGATGGCACGTCAGACGGAGTCTGCGGATTGTTCCTAATAGGGCTTAGTAATCAACTGGTGGAGATCGACTTTACAGAGTTCCAGGTAGACTGCGCGTCGGGAGGACTGCTCAGCGTAAGTTAACAAGTGGTTCCTTTTTAACTTCTAACTTTTAATTTATAACTTTTAATATGTAAGTTTTGACTTACAACTCAATTTTCATGTTTAATTCGCTGTTATTTATGGCCCTATTTAAGAATTCCACTAGTATGCTGGTGGTCAGGTGTACGGGTGGACACAAAGAAACCACAGATCTTTGACGAGTGAGATAAACGTGAGATTTGCGCGCTATATTTGGTGAAGAAAACTATATTTGGTGAATATTTTCGTCGTCAACCGCTTATTGAGATGTAGGACAGCGAGACATTTAATATTTTTTTTAAAAATGACCCACACAGCACGATATGTCCTCACACGACATGGGTTACTCAACAAGATTCAGTAGGCCAGATTCGTTGCTTCTGGCCAAAATATCAACCGCATGACACAAGCCCAAAACCATGTCCGTTACTTGCCGAAGGACGTGGTTCGCTCTGGTGACTTCGTTTTGTTAATCCGTGACAGCGATGATCACCGTCGCATGAGGGAAATGTTCCAGTCAGGACGTTTAGCACAAGGGCTCAGTTTATAAAGCTGGGAAGATGAATCACATTTCGTGAGAAAGCATTTTGGGAAAGTTTAGTTTAGCCTAATACACTCTCCCTCAAAGGAGATAAGTTTAGGTGGCTCATTGTGGTGACACCAGGAACTGGGATGAATATCCACTTGTGACCTAGGGTCATGGCAGAATGATTTATTTATTTATTTATTTGATTGGTGTTTTACGCCGTACTCAAGAATAGTTCACTTATACGACGGTGGCCTGCATCATGGTAGGAGGAAACCGGGCACAGCTCGGGGGAACCCACGACCATTCGCAGGTTGCTGTCAGACATGGCCGAATGAGCTTCTGTTTTAGGATTAATGACACTCTGACTTTCCCAGTGAGTAATTGTGGATAAAAATGATGGCGTGTTAAACTGATTATGCCACACGTGTATACGTTGACCTGAAGTGGATTTATCTTGTAACAATCTGCATATGCTTTTTTTTTTGAGGGGGGGGGGGGACCCTGTATCACACCATTGCCTGGGGAATTTGAACTTTGATATGGAATTCATGCCTGGAATATTCATTGTCTGCCCGGCATCATTGAAAACTGATGACCGCTTCTCTCTTATTTGTATAATTTCTTACATACCTTTCTCTTTGGGAGTTAGTGTTAAACGTTGTTTTGGAAATGGATCTTGTGATTATCGACTTGGAACGCCCTTTACGGACTACGAATGGTATATAAATGTCGGACTTGACGCTTATATCGCTATTATTTAATAAGTATAATGGCTCTTGCTTAAGACTTGGTGGTAGGGGGCTTGCAATTCTCCACTATGTAAGAATTTAGATGAACAGTTAGTACAAAACCCTGACTGAGGTAAACTGTCAAGAGGCCGTATTTCAGCTGTTACGTGTGAACATTTGCCAGCTATCGCACTGTCCTCGCCGTTGTGGTTTTACTCTCAGTGCTGTAGCCGTATTTGACCGGTTACGTGTGACTATTTGCCAGCTTTCACAATGTCGCCGTTGTGGTTTTACTCTCTGTGCTGTAGCCGTATTTGACCGGTTACGTGTGACTATTTGCCAGCTTTCACAATGTCGTCGTTGCTCTGGTTTTACTCTCTGTGCTGTAGCCGTATTTCACCGGTTACGTGTGACTATTTGCCAGCTATCACACTGTCGTCGCTGTTGTGGTTTTACTGTCTGTGCTGTAGCCGTATTTCACGGCTTACGAGTGACTATTTGCCAGCTATCGCACAGTCGTCGCTGCTCTGGTTTTACTGTCTGTGCTTTAGCCTTTAATTATACTGGCTGCAGCTTTACATCAGAAGGTTTGTAAGCCTCAGGGTGGGAGGCGGTCGCCTCACCTCCTGGTCTACTTCCATTCCTCTACCCATAACATTGTCTGCTGTCGTATTAGAGGAAAATTCTTGGGCAAGAAACTAAAGGCTGAAAGCCCCTCATAAACACAGTCCAAGGGTGCAGTCCACATAGGCATCATTGTTGTCGATTAAATTTAAGAACTTTCATTTAAGGTGGTTAGATGAAATATGGCGCAATATTCTATTCCAGACCTGTTTACATTCATATTTCATTTCGTAATGTCCATGCCTAGAAAAAAATCAGTCGCCACCATTAGCAAACATACGATGGTTTAAATACTTTTGTGAAACAAACTGTACGACGATCGCCAAATAGATTATAAACATTAGTGCAGGGAGCACGTAATTTGGTACTAATTAAATATTTAAAGTTATAAAATAAATCCCTAGCTGATGTAAACAGATAAGACGCCGCATGTCACCAGTTACACATGTGACCGTTTGCTATTTATCACACTGTCGTCGCTGCTCTAGTTTTACTCTCTGTGTTACTGTTATTATATTACTGTATATCTTCAAATCGGAAAATCACCTTTAAATGGATGAATAATTTTCCCATTATGAAAATCTGCTGTTGTAAATGACCTGAGTGGATTTCCTGTGGATTTTTTGAAAGAAACATTATCATGATTATGTAAGATTTCACTTTCTGTGGAAAGCACAATTTCTTTTGTTGAAAACTGGTTGAGATTAAGGCAGGTTTCGCACCACTGGCCTCTGGATCATAATCTTTAGCCTATTAAACGTTTATAGACCAATCAACCAAGAGACCTCCCGTAAAAACAAGGGGTAGCTGATCGGCACGAAAACATGCACTTACCACACCGTTGGATAACAAATTAGCCAAAATTTTAGAATGCAAAGGTTTCGAAAAAAATTAAGGGAAATAAACTGTGTTGGTGTTGTGCTTATCTAATAGAGAAAATGGAACATATAGAAACAATTTTTACTGGTATCGAAGATCTTACATCTCTATGGGTAGACATAAATGACATATGTGGCAGGTCTGAAAATGGCGCAAGACGTTAGATGATTCAGCATTTCGGTTCCATTTAAACCATTGTCGCTCATTCCTAAAAATGACAAAATAAAGCGGGAATATTAAATGCTGTATTACCTTCCCTCATTTTCTGGAGTTCCTTCCCTACTTTGTTACGACCACTTCTAAGGTCTAATGGTCAGAGTTTCCGCATTGAAGTCGGTAGATCCGGGATCAAAGCCGGGTCGAGTCAAACCAACGATTTTGAAAATGGTGCTTCTTATTCCTTCGCTTAAAGCTTGGCGCTGAGACGTTAGAGAAAGGAAACAGGGCTGGTTGTCAGTATTACGTGACTTATACCTCAGTTGGGGCAGCACTTTAGCGGCATGGAGTTGCCTTGCCTCAAGAAGACACAATATATGTACGCCTACCTAATGACTTCTCGTCGTGATATATCTGAAGACGTTTTCATAAGTACGACGTTAAAGCCCACGTCAGTGACCTAATGGTTAGAGTGTCCGCCTGGAAGTTGGAGATATTGGATCAAACCCGCGTCAAGTTATGCCATGCAAAGACTTTAAAAATGGCACTTGTTGTTGCACCCTTTAGCGCTCAGCACTCAGAGGTTAGAGCAAAGAAACATGGCTGGTTGGCCTCGTGTTAGTATAATGTATCTGGGTGGGCTGTCATATGTGTTAGTCATTCTACTTTGTGAAGATTAGCAGTGGAAATGGAAGTGGCTTATTCTTCTTGCTGTTGTTGTTGCACAGATTGTGGACGGTTGGGAACTGAACGGACAAGTTTTCCCGGGTGATATCGATCACGAAGATCCGCTAGACGAACGATTCCGGACTTTCTGCGGTGCCCACAAGCCCACCAAAATCTACCTCTCTTCACAAAACGTCGCCTTGATCCAATTCCGTTTACCGCGAGCTGGTGATGGTTTTAGAGTGACCATCAGGTTTCCCAGAAATCCACAGCGTAAGTCATCCCGTTGTCGCATTTAACTAAAGGGTTCAGACTGCCATTAATTTGCCATTTATGTACATGTTAACAATCGGTGCCGCTGAGCAGTCCCTATAGATCTACAATCCCCAAACCATCTTAGCCCCTCGCAGACTGGCCTCTGAGAAATTAATTGTCAAAATTTCGAAGGACCAGGCCATGATGGATGAAATTAATATTGATCCTCTCAGGCACAAGAGGTGTCAGCTTGACAACAGGGACACTGACATTTCACCACGTTTCCAAGTGTATGCATCCTCCCAAATCAAATAGTACCTACCAAAATCCTCGTAAAGCCTGCCCTACAAAACGACACAAAAGGCAACACCTAACAAATAAGAGAAAAATAAACTCTACAGGCCAAAGTTATCCCCAAAACCAATGCTAATAGAAGGTGGATCTACATTTCTCCCAAATCAAGAATCGCTGACTGTCCACGGTATTTATCAAAGTGGTGAAAAAGACCAATAATGATGCTTAACCAAATGAAAAAGCTCAACTGAAGAAAGAAATTTAATAAGTCAGAAAGTTTTCCTGCTCTAAAAAATACTAATCAGCAGAAATTCTGTTTTCTGAGTGATTCTAGAATGTATTCTGTTATTATCTGTGTCAACACAAAGATGAAAAAACCAGACTTTATGTTTTCAGTGTGCTAGAATCACGTAGAAATGGTGCACACATTTTCGAACAAATCAAATTTGTTTACGATAAAAAATACATTACAGGCAATTCTGAAAACAAGTTTTTACATGACAACATGTAATCTTGATTCTTTCCTTATTTTTTCTCAGCCTGTAACGTTGTCTCGCTGTATCAGGATGGTTATTACACACTCAAAAACTACGGCCACAAGAAGAATTGCAGCGTGTCCATCATCTACCCGGAGAAAATCCGATTGGTTAACGTTGATGTGGGCGTGACAGTGTCTCTACCGGAAGTGGCCTTTGACATGGAAACTGGGCTTACTGGCAAGGTCAGGATTAAACAATCCACCACAGCGCAGTATTTCTCCTTACTATTTAAATACCAAAAAAATTGTGAACTTCAAACCAAAAATTATATATCCCTAACTTTCGCTCCGCGCTATGCCATGACTCCACATGCATCTGTGGGCCAGACAGCAACTTGTGGATGGTCGTGGGTTTTCACCGGGGTCTGCCCGCTTTCCCTCCACGATAATGCTGGCCGCCGTCGTACAAGTGAAATATTCTTGAGTATGGCATAAAACACCAATCAAATAAATAAATAAATAAATTCAAAATCTGTGGCGCTCAGCTTCATAATTGTGCGTAAACCCGATTAACCCGGGACGAAGGGATTACATGTGCGTCTCGATAAATAATTTCAGCAACGTGGATATATGAATAGGTGTAATCAAAGCACAACTGAGATACACATTCTTGATTAAGGACAGCTTACAGACTAGTTTGTACACAATATGGTTACTGAGTAATTCTGAACCGCTTCGGTGACCAGATGGTTAGAGCTTCCGCCTCGAAGTCGGTAGACTCAGGATTAAACCACGGTCAGGTCATATCAAAGACTACAAATGGTTCTTGCTGCTGCGTCGCTTGGCGCTCAGCGCTGACAGGTTGGAGCAAGGAAACAGGACTGGTAGGCCCAGTGTCAGTATAATGTGACTAGGTTGGGTGTCATGTCTTGTGTCTCCGGCATGATACTTCAGTGACGGCTTCACTTTAGCGGCATGGACTCGCTCTACCACAAGAAGACACAGTATATGTATTTGCACGAACACCTAAAGACTTCTCGTCGTCATGTGACTGAAAACTTTTTACCTACCGGCAATACATAAAACTCCAAGCATGCATGACATTATACATACATAATTTATATATGCACGCACACGCGCACACTCGCACACGCTAAACAGTCAAACGAGAATATATCAACCAGTGCTGTGTTGAAATGTTCCACTGTACTTGTTTGTCGTTGGTTCTATAGTGCGGGACGAATGACTACGTGGAGCTGATGGACGGCAATGGATTGGACACTGGCCGAATGAAACCGAGGCTAATATTCTGCGGCGCTGATTCTGTGACACGTAAGTGGGTGGAGACTTTACATGATTGGCAGTTGACTAGGCCACGGGATCGTGAGGCTGTCTTTAATAAGCAAAAATATTTTAAAACTATAAATGTGATCAAAATCCATGTTCAGCACATTTGTTAGCTGAAAAGACCAAATTCTAGTGTAAATATATTTATTAAACATTTGTTACATCCTGTTTTAAAATATTATTACACAAAGAGTATATATATCAAACTGTGGTCCCAAATATCCACCATACAAATTTTTTTCAAGTGTCTATTTGTCTTTAAAGAAAAATCGAAAAAATATTGAAGACTCCAGTTACAACTAACTTTTTGCACTCTTTTAACTGAACTTTATCTTTGAGATTCACTCTTTCGTCAACATAGTTAAGCAACATTTTTGACGTATTCTGTATATGGTGGCATACAACTTGTTTGCTCTTGACTTTGCTTTCAATATTTTTATTCAAGACATTGCACGCACCATTGCCATCTGTATTTTGTTCAAATACTGCAAAGTACAAGGTTGTTAAATGAATGAATGAATTAATTAGCAGTTTGTTATAATTATCAACCAGCACTATGTGAGGACGACTTTGTTGTTGTTTACGTGGTTTGTTGTTTCTGCTCTTCTTACATGTTTTAACTCTTCCTGTGGATAGTGATCGTTTTGTTCTTGGACGTTGGCGCGGATTTTATTAATGCGCATGCATGATAGCTCATTGTTAAGGTCGTAGTCTGTCCGATTCCTAACGCTAAGGCTTTGTCGAATGGCAAAGAGAAACAGTTCTACTTTTAAAGGACGAAACATTGTCAACGAAACCAGTGAGTCGGTGAATGAATGAGGAGAACAACCAACCAAACAAGCAATGAAACAAAACGGGACTTTCTAGTTTTAACTCTTTTATCGCTAAAGGTAAAAAAGTCCAACTGAATCATGTCGCCCTGTCAAAATCTTCGCTTAAGTCTCGCTAAAAGTTATTTAGAGAAGACAAACGATGGAGAAAATTGAGCAGCTAAAGGTTTGTGAACTTGAGAAGTTCTTAAAGGAGAGGTGTCATTTGTGCCTTTGGAACACAAGTTACACGATACAGGAGGACTGCTTTCACCATCATGGAGAAAAGAATTCGAACCCGAAACCACCCCATTGGGAAGATTCGAGTTCGCACTCTTGTATCAATGGAGGTAAATAAAACCGTCCTACTGCATCATGTGACCTGTCAGAACGTTTAGACAACTATTTTCGATTACATTTACAATAACATGAGCATCCTGAAGAAGCTCCACAAAATGTGTTGATAATGGAAGATCGAAGAGCGATGGATAAAATTGATAAGTCCGAGTTATCTCAAATTGCAAGTTGAGTATCTCAAGACTTATTTTCAAGACTTATTTTCATACACGGGATCCTTTAATTCAGAACAATATCTTTTTTGATATTCACATCTCAGCGCCCTAACTTTTTGATTTGTCACAAAACTACGCATACGGACTGAAGATCAACTGTAGAGATCCGTACGGTTAACAACCTAAAATTTCCCACATGAGAAAACTGTTACAAAGTTGATCGAGTTCTGCTGATCTTGGAAATGTAATTACAGTTATGTTTTGAAGGTAGGATGATATTCCGCTGGGGAAATGCAACTTTTAGCACAAACATTAATGTTTTATTACATTTATCTGCCTCTTACATGAACAATTTGTGGAGCCAGAGCAATGTTTTCTCCCAGACACAGTTTTAACCTACTGGACGCCATGTTTGATCAAGACTCTTCTGGCATCAGTGGCGATGTCGTAAATGACTTGATGTGATTTCAACACGAATTACTGACTCGACCTGGTAGAAAATTGGCGACCCCAACGGGACAAGACAAAGGATAGGGGAAAGGGTATTGGGGACAGTTTTACAGTGAAGGGCTCTATACAGAGAACGCTTAACGCTCTGATCGGCCATTCCGTTCACGGAATTATCCAGGAAATCGTATTAGCTCGACAAGACATGTCCAGGGTTTCTATTCTCCAGGGGAGATAACTTAAATCATGCACATACTAAGGTTAAATACCTCTGTCAGTGTCATTTGAACCTGTGGCGGACATGTACAACATGGAAGTGATTCGTATGGACGTTTATTCGGAGACGACGTTTCGGTGTTTCAATATACCCTGTTGCTTATCTGTTATTCTGCTAATGGTGTTCACTGTTTCGATGGCCTTGTGGTTAGAGCGTCAAAACTTCCCTCTGTAATCGTTCGAGTTGCTTTCTGAACCCAACACATAAACGGTTTTAAAGCAAAGGCATGCAAGAATGCATCAAATCAGAAATTCGTTGTAAATAATTGTACGTATTCAAAGATTTAGCTTCTTGTTTTGCTGAAAAACTTCATTTTTTTTTGTAACATGTGATTGCAGTTATAAAGCCGCCCATTACCTGTCGATGGTTTTTCAGATCTAAACCGTGAAGTGTAATTGTTACTGCGCGCGAGGACAAGAGACCACAAGCACGTGACCTAATTTCACGTATCGTGTCTGGCCGCCGCCTCATGCATCCGGTTTGATCGTGATCATCCCTTGTCCGCGTGTCAGTCCGCGGTTTTGACACTAATGTTCACGTTTATGGAGATCGAAGGACCCTTCAAGCTGGCAATGACACAGAAGCAATGGTGCATGCGTGTTTGAACAATTATAAGCAAAATCACTGCATTTGTCTAGTCTAGTTCTGTTTAAGCCATGGTTCTAGGGGGATCTCAGTGTTTACATGAAGAAAATAAATACCTAACTGAACTAAACTGACAAGAGGCTGCATTTCACCGGTTACATCTGACCATTTGCCAACTATCACAGTGTCATCGAAAGTTGAAAATGCGATAGGTATTTTTGAGATTGGAAAATACATGCATCTTAACCACCGAGCTTTGCACGAAAGTCCCCCCTGCTAGGTAAGTTCGTTTACACTGAACCTATCCTGTACTTGTACTGGCGAGAGATCTATGAAGGGACACCTTTCCAATTCATCCGTTGGATGTTTCAATGTGGAGCTACCTATGTTGAGACAAGATGATAAAAAGTTGACTGATACACCCATAATGAGTTCAATTACGGTTTAATCGAAATAAATATTAAAGTTTTTAATGACCTCTTACCAGTGCGATGGCTGTGAGTTCGAGTCCAGATCATGTTGGACAGTTCTTGAAAAGGTCTGGCCGCAACCTGCGTTTGCTCGTGAATTACCTCGTTCCCGCCCACCATAATTCATGTAAAGGCGAAATGAAGCTTTATAGCGAGATTTGCAGGCTATCAGATACACTCATATTCACTTGTCCCTCGTATCATTTGGAAGAAAATTTAATTTGAAAATGAACTTGAACTTGAAACGTGGCAATTCAGATTAAATGAATTCTGTCCCATTAATCATGGATAGATTTTGTGGTGCATGACAAAATACAGGGTGAACGGTATAGTACGGCATATTGGGATGTAGGCCTACAATGTAGAGTGCATCTAAAACTATATTTAACAACAGTCCAAGGGTCACGCTCAAAATCGTTTTAATAATACCCGGTAGTATACATATACTCAAAGTGTTAAGGCTTTGTGTGATTGTGTTTGGTTGGCTGTAGGGCGATGAGAGAAAGGGTGGGCGACAGTTGTGAATGCGTTAGTAAAGGATCATTAAGGATTATCGCCTTAGCTTGAGGTGTTTGATAAGCGGTGTATAAACTTCCCTATACATTCTTGTATAACTCCTATATACCTCACCAGTTATTATGCCTCTTGTTCAGGGAAGCTGGGCAGTACGTAAAATAAAACACTCGCGGGCAACAATAGCGCCCAGTATGCCACCCCCAATATTAAACCGATTAGTTTGTTATTCGAAGATAGAGTCTACTGTATAAATAAATGCCTAGGTAGACACCTCCTGTGATATGACGTTGTTGGCCTCTAATAATACAGCACCCTTGTCACTGACTCATTAATTTGAATCCGATGCAACCTCGTCCTCAAATCTAATTAATCTTAGCCAATTAGACTCATAAAGACTGTGCTCTAAGAAACAGGAAAGTAGCTGTCATTGGAGAAGGTGGAGGAACTGAAATCTGATAGTGCCGTCGAAGAACTCTTCCGGAAAGAAGGCGAGAAATGTTGCATCAAGACTGGAGAGTGTGGGTAAAAGGGTAGGGCACTCTGTGCAATTTGAGCCCCGGGTACTGAAGTGGCGTTGTCACTTGTTTCGATTCGGTCGCGAATTTTAATACTAAGGGTCATTGGACGGAACTATGACGGGGAAAAACAGTTTTCCGGATTTGCGTTCGAGAGGATCTGGTTACAATTGCGTGCTTCTGAAGGATTCAATTCCGTCCTCAAAACGTATCTTTAGGAAATGTGTGGCGCGCATGGAAAGTAGTTTTGGTTGTCGCCCGCGGAAAACAACAGCGGAAGTAATTGCAAGAGCAATTATAGACCCCTGCGTAAAATTTCAGTGGGAATCTCCTGAGGAAGATTTGGCCAAGTAGAGTCCATTTAGGAAATAAGAAACGCCGTTTTAATGGGGAAGGCAACATGGAATTCTCTGTAAAGGACCTCCTGGAAGCTATCTTGAACTGTGAGAAGACCCAGACATAACGGATGGGTGGACTCTCTTGGGAAGATATGATGTCCAATCGTTTGTGCCACTAGCTGCGTGGTAGAACTTCCACATAGATACTTATTTAAGACACACTTATAGTCACCGATATTGAGAGTCTGTCATTCGGACACCTTACTTTGAACTCGTTGATCTTGTGCTTAAAACACGTGTGCCTACATTTTACACTCCCTGGGGCCAATATAGAAAGCAATTTTCTCTCAAAATGTGAATCACCATTCTAGAACTTATTATTTGTCCCTAAAACTTAGAATGTTGAATAACTCATAAATGTTATTTTAAAACAGATATGTCAAATGTAAGCTTTCATTACCAAAAGCAAAGCATTGCGACAATGTTTTAAAATTTTTGTTTGACTTTGTGAAATCGGTCATTGATAGTGGGAGTCAGCTGATCCAACTTCTTACCTATAACTGATCGATTGTGACACTCCTAACCTTTCACTGATTGATTGCGACACTCCTTATATTTGACTGATTGATTGTGACAGTTCTAATATTTGACTCTTTCATTTTGACACTCCTTATGTTTGACTGATTGATATTGACACTCTTTATATTTGACTGATTGATATTGACACTCTTTATATTTGACTGATTGATATTGACACTCGTTATATTTGACTGATTGATATTGACACTCTTTATATTTGACTGATTGAAGGCGGCATTCATTATATTCCTCTGATCGGTTTAACTCCTACATGACTGATTGATTGCGACACTCCTTATAATTGGATGATTGATTGCAGCACTCCTAATTTTTGACTGATTAATTTTGACACTCCTTATATTTGACTGATTGATTTTGACACTTCTTATATTTGATTGATTGCGACACTCCTTATATTTGACACTGACTTTGACACTCCTAATATTTCACTGACTGATTTTGACACTCCCTATATTTGACTGATTGATTTTGACACCCCCTATACTTCACTGACTGACTTTGACACTCCTTCTATTTGACTGATTGATTGCGACACCCCTTATATTTGACTGATTGATTGTGACACTTCTTATATTTGACTAATTGAATTCGACCCTTCTTATATTTGACTTATTGGTTGTGGCACTTCTTATATTCCACGGATTAATAATGACTCTTCTTATATTTGAGACCGGCGCGGATAGCACAGTTGGTAGAGCGTCCGCTTCAGGACCGGTAGATCCAGGATTAATCCTTGATCGAGTCACACCTAAGACTTTAAAAGAGGAAGTTGTAACTTCCTCCCTTGGCGTTCAGCATGAAGGGGATAGTGCAACGACTGGTTGACCCGTATCAGTATAATGGCTCGGGCGGGGCGCCTTACTTGCCTTCGGTAAGTCGCCTCAGTGAAGCAGCACTGAATTAAAGAGTGGTGGAAATCCGTCCTGCAACAAGGAGGCACAATACACGTGCATGCACCCTAAGGATTCCTTCGTCGTCATATGACTGAAAAATTGTTGAGTACGACGTTAAACCCCAAGCACTCACTCACTCTTATATTTGATTGACTGATTTTGACACTCCTTATATTTGACTGGTTGACCGAGGCATTCCTTACATTTCATTTATCTGTTTAAACTCCTACATGTACTTTTGTCGGAGTTTTAAAAAAATATTTGATATATGACTGATGGATTGCTACACTCCTTATATTTGACTGATTGATTTTAACTTTCCTTACCTTTGACTGTTTGATTGCGACTATCCTTATATTCGACTTATTGAATTCGACACTGCTTACGTTTGACTGATTAATTGTGACACTCCTAATGTTTGATTGATTGATTTTGACACTCACTATAATTGACTGATTGACCGCGGCATTCCTTATATTTCATTGATCTGTTTTACTCCTGCATGTGTTTTTGTCTGAGTTTTTTTTTTAAGTTTTACACTGATTGATTGAATACATTATTTTCATCAATCTCAGTCTATATTTTAACAGGTAAATTATAACCCTTCTTTTTCTGTTGATAGAAATATTGGTTATCCTGGCATAGAGCTTTTCTAAATCTGCTATCTAATGAATATTATCATACCTCATAGAGTGATTCTTGGTTTCCATTGGTCAATACACGGTAGCATGATTTTCCGCAAAACAGGATGTATAACGATCACGCCCTCATGCAAATCAACGTCATGCTCATATAATATCCCACGTTCACGTGCGTTTATTCTACTGCAGTTATCTCCCTTTGTTCGCAAGTATCTGTTAACACCATTTCTCTTGAGCTGACAATTCTTGATATTCCATCGCTCGGCATGCACTGTCTGTATATAAAGTCATGAGACTTTAACTAATGATCTATATTTCCCTCTTTCAGATCGTGATGAGACGTTCACTCATATTGTATATTTCCCTGTTTTAGGTCGTAATGAGACGTTAACTCATGTTGTACATTTCTCTGTTTCAGATCGTGATGAGACGTTAACTCATATGGTATATTTCTCTGCTTCAAATCGTAATGAGACTTGAACTCATATTGTATATTTCCCTGTTTCAGATCGTAATGGGCCTTTAACTCATGTTCTGTATTTCCCTGTTTCAGATCGTGATGAGATGATCCTGGGCTGTCAGCACTCCGTGGTGCGCCTTGTCTCCAGCGGCAGGTTCCACAACTCCGTCACCTTCGCTTACAAGATCCCTTCAGACGAGGAAATGGCTAGCATCAGTCCAGACCATTGCTAGGTTTCCGTCCCTTTTCTCACTACTTGTTACGCGTTTTGTTTGTGCTGGAGGATGTATGGCAGGATGTATCCAAACAAACAAAACATTATAGCTTCAAATAATTGGCAAAATGTCTCTCCAGTCGCAAACAGAAATCAAATTATTACAATTCACAAAACTTTGTTGTTTTGTACAAATAGGCATAAGAATCGGTACGAGGCAGGGTTTTGGGGAGTGGGGGTTGGAGCGGGGATTCCCGCTATAAACCTGCCTATCTCAGGTTTGGACGAGGGCAATTTTTTTAAGTTGCGGTAGACTTTGAAACCGTGTGCAATAAAGGAATTCTAGATGTCTCAGAAAATATAATATGTCACCGAAAATGTTTTATGTTCCGTATCTCTCTTCCCCGTTCCGTTTCTCTTAATGACCTAAAATTGTTCAGAATTGTCTCAGAACTTCTAGCTTGAATCTGGTGATTCCGCGACCTAGGTAGCCTCCGGACTTTCACCATGGTTTGTTGTCGCTTTGATCGTTGTTTGACATCACTAAGAGACAATTCTCGCGGCGATATGAATGTAATATTACCGAAGTTGCGCTAAGCTATGTTTTTATTCAATCATTCATTCTAACACATCATCACTGGACTAACAATAGAGCAGGAATTACTCGTTGAAAATAAACCTTCTAACACAACAAATAAAGTATAATATATGACTCAAAAAATTAGTCTGTGAATTTCACCTGAAAGTCTGTTGTCTGATTTTTTTTTTTTTTTTTTGATTAGTGTTTTACGCCGTACTCAAGAATATTTCACTTATACAACGGCGTCCAGCATTATGGTGGGTGGAAACCGGGCACAGCCCGGGGGAAACCCACGACCATCCGCAGGTTGCTGGCAAACCTTCCCACTTACGGCCGGAGAGGAAGCCAGCATGAGCTGGACTTGAACTCACAGCGACCGCATTGGTTGTTGTCTGATTGGTGCTGGATTATATTCTGGTATTGCAGCCGAGTTTTTTTCTGTTAAATTTAACACACGTAATCTATTAATTCAAAATAAACATTCTATTAAGCTAACGGGGTATTATGTTGACAATGACAACGTGTTATGTTACAAAACATTCTAGCATCACTCAGACAGCAGACTTTTTGTTAAAATTAACAGATTAGTTTTTGAAGCATTTTGGACCAAACATCAGTTTGCAATCTTCTTCTCATGGTTTAGAGAAGCTATATCAGAGAATTGGGCAAGAAAAACGGATCAGCGTTAATCAAAACAAATTTTTGCTGTTATTTTAGATAGTGTGAATAATTACGTCTGCTCACGTGTTTCCGTTCCGTGGTAAAATAGGCTGTGTCTAGCTAAAATCAGTAAAACAGATCGCATTCTCTCTGTTTTAAACTCATTTTAACACTGTGTAGTACAGGTACGAGTCTGGTATTTATTGAAAGGCGATAATTTAAAGTCTTCTAAATGTAGAAAATTTGGTTTGGTTAGGGAACATGGATTTTTGCCTAAAGTGTCTGGTATATATATGTAGCTTCATTGAGTTGTTCCACAGTAACTTACCTTCATTGTCTTATCTGTCGACATTGTTTTTATTTTCCTATCCTTTGAGAATAACTGAGTGTATGTTCTCATGATTCAGCAGAATTGTTTTATCCTGTGAAATATTTATTTATTTATTTATTTGATTGGTGTTTTTACGCCGTACTCAATTATATTTCACTTATACGGCGGCGGCCAGCATTATGGTGGGTGGAAATGAATAAAGAAATAAACAAAAAAATAAAGGAACAACGAAACAGATACACTGTTGGCACTTTAGTAAGGAACATTTAGACTGATGAAATACATAGTTCCTGCTAACAAAATTATGAACTGAGAGCAGTTATCGGTGAATAAATAAATACATAAATAACGTTTAACTTTCTACAGCAAAACGTTCGAGTATTACAAGCATTCTTTCCTTCAAACTGTGTCAGTAATCTTCTCCTCCTCTCGAATTTTAGGTGGCTTTACTTGGGGCGAGGCCTTTAGACGATCAAACTGCCGTATCGCTGACAGAATTAGCAGCAGGAATCATCGCCCCTAGCGCTTCACCAGCCCGGAAGCGAGCAGACGTGATCAACTGGTGTGGACGTGACCGGAAATCTTACAAGACGAGATTGGAAGGACGAAAATGTGACTTTTAAAGGAAACAAAATCTTCGAACTCTGAAGAAATGTTATTTATTGAACACGCACGCAAGTCTCACGAGATATCGCGAGGACATGTGTAACAAGATCAATGGATTTTTAATCGTGAAATTTTGTACATAGCTCACCATATAACAGTCTCATTGAATTAACTGTTTGGTCGTGTAAACAGATAAATCACAACGAAAATGAATCTGTCGGTTTCTTCATATCCAAAGCTTTTACCTTTGTAGTTTGGTCTCTTAACGCACTTGCTATATGAAAGTGTCTCTATAGTCATACAGTTGGCTCAGTTGCATAAACTACAGACTCATTTCTAGCTCTGACAGGTTCCAATGCAGATCTGAGTTAGATTGGCCAGATTTCAAGCCCAGCTTTCACATTAACCGCTCTGAGATCGGTTGGCCATGTTCCCTGCTCAGCTTCCACATTAACCGCTATGAGATCGGTTGGTCATGTTTCCAGCTTAGCTTTCACATTAACCGCTCTGAGATCGGTTGGCCATGTTCCCATGCTCAGCTTCCACATTAACCGCTATGAGATCGGTTGGTCATGTTTCCAGCTCAGCGTTCACATTAACCGCTCTGAGATCGGTTGGCCATGCTCCCTGCTCAGCTTCCACATTAACCGCTATGAGATCGGTTGGTTCATGTTTCCAGCTTAGCTTTCACATTAACCGCTCTGAGACCGATTGATCATGTTTCCAGCTTAGCTTCCACAATAACCGCTTTGAGATCGGTTGGCCATGTTTCCAACTCAGCTTCCACATCAACCGCTGCGAATTGTTACACTTACAAACCTGAAAACTCGGTCCAGTCGCCAGCGCTTTACCCAATGTGTCAAAGCTATGCGCCCGCAAAAAATAGGTTTCTTGTGATCTTAAAGTAATTCTGAATTCGTATCACCTCATTATGCGGGATTATTAAAAACCATAACATCCCAATTAACAAAATGTAACTGATACATCTATTCGGACAACATCAAAATTTCGTAAGCCGCCATTTTCGAATCACGTGACTCCGTTGCTAGGATGGTGTTCAGAAATTAAGACCATCCTTTTCCCACAACAGTTTCCTTATATAGTTCCTTTTGTTCATTATTAAAACACAAATTGAAGACTCCCAAACAAGTTGTCAGTGGTGCACATATATACCTGTTCTTGGTTTCAATCGTTCCACGAATGTCTTATCTGGCGATGCCGAGTGCGACCGTCTCAAATCGAACATGGCGGTTAGCGAACTTTGGCTTGCCGTCAATGCGCCAGGTACATTTGTGTTTATTGTGACGTTGTGGTCTTTATTATCGACGAAGAAGCAGCTGATAAGAATTCAGAATTACTGTAGAGACTTCAAGGAAATATGTTTTTGTAGCGTAAAAAAAAGGAGTTCCGGGTTAGTAATTGAAGAATGCCGATATGTATTTCTTAAAGGCAAGCTGGGAAGAATGAAACAGATGTAACATCTACTTCCGATGCTACCTTTTTGTCAGGTACCTGGTAAATCGCTATGGTTTCCTTCAGGCAATCCAGTTCCCTCCACATGGCTTACTGGGAAAAAGGGAAGAAATAAATCCTAAGGATAGAGTTTGAACAGAGCTGAATAACTCGGTGCAGTGTCCACGCAGGCTCTGTTGTAACGTAAGAAAAAAATGCCTGTTTAATGCGTGGAATGACAGAATACAATTTCTTTTAAGCGTCAACTGGATTGATTGAGTGATTGATGTTTAACGACGTGCCCAAAAACGTTTAACTTTAAAATGACACAGGTCAGGGTTATGGATGAGGTAAACTGAAGCGTCCGTAGTAAACCACCGACCTTCGGCAGGCACCTGACGCACCCCTTCATTTAGAACATGAAATCAGCCAACAAATTTTTAATTAATTCCAAAGTTTTCTAAATTTAACTAAGGTGCTCTAAAAATATTGAAAGAGTTATGAACGGAATAAATCGCAAATTATTGTCACGATCTAGCCAATCATTTGGCTAACCCCATTTTGCCGTGTTCCCTATCCAGCGTGATATCACGTAGTATCAGACCTCTACACTAATCAACACTAAACGTAGCGCCGTCCCAAAAACCGTACATGGTAGGACTTCATAAACTTGAATCCATTTTCCCGGGTTTCAAAATTTTACTGAATTGGCAAAATATTTTTCTGTGATACCCGAGACAATTACTTTCTTTCACATGTATAGATAGAGCCAGTCTCTATACTGACTTCAGTGCTGTGTTCGAGATAGCCGGGGTTTATTCGAACTTGTTAACTCATTGATCAATGGTCTGATAGGCACAACGAGCAAGCTAAGACCTCCCAGAAACTCCATTTAGGAGCACTATAAGCTTTTCTCGGCCATACAGACCATACGTGACTTGGACATTCTCGTTTACAGTCTGTGCTCTAATATTACAGATCTCGCGTGATAAAGCTAATGCCGAGAGCGAAGCCCTGATCCAGCTTATTCATTGAGGCAAATTATGACAGAAAATCGTGAAACGGTGAAGTATGGGTAAGGCCTCATGTTCAGTAAGAAACCGAGCTACCCTCACTTGAACTTCACTGCCGCTTTGGTTTATCGCTACATCCACTTCGTTTGCTGAACACCCAGCCTACTCTGATGACACTGCTGCCTCGCTTGGCACTCATCACTAAGATGTTTTGCCACTGCTGCCACGCTTGGCACTCATCACTAAGATGTTTTGCCACTGCTGTCACGCTTGGCACTCATCACTAAGATGTTTTGCCACTGCTGCCACGCTTGGCATTCAGCACTGAGAGGATGTTCTGCCACAGCTGCCTCGTTTGGCACTCAGCACTGAGAGGATGAAACAAGTAAACAAGATTCATTGGTTCGGCGTCAATAAAATGTGACTCGGTGTGTATGATGACTCTGTTACTTCAGTGGTCGCGGGACTTTCGCTACGCCACAAGAAGACACGCTATATGTACTACACATATCTAAAAGGCTCCTCGTCGTTATTTGACTGAAAAATTGTTAAGTATGACGTAAAACCCCAAGCATACAAACATAAACCATAAGCTGGACTCCAGGCCTTGAAATATAAGGAGCGCGATCGCGATCGCGCTCGCGCTCCTACGCGCACCTAAACCCCTTTTTGGGGAGCTCTATAAATTGCACGCCAGCCGCCGTGACAGGGGACGTAACTTTAGGCAAACTCTTCTGTGTTGAAGGTGACAATCGTTGCCTCTGCAAGGCGAAAGGGAACGGCATGTGTACTGGTTAAGTGCACCGTACAGAACGTTCACGCTCTAGTCTTCAACAGGATGTCTTCCGTGAAGCTAAAAACCTTCCTTGCATGGCCAACAGGAAATGTGATAGGCTACAAAACGAGTAGCGAGGATGGACTGACGCAAGTGACTGAGGTGTGGTGCAAAACCTGCGCTGCTCACGAGGCGCAGTTGGTACCCAAGCTCCGTGGAAGAGCTGTCGCTGACTTCATGAAGTATACAACGGGAACCAGCTTTATTACAAAACACACCGTCATGCGGCACCTTGAATCTAAAGTGCATCATATGGGTGTCGAACTTGAAAAGTTGGCTGAGACTGCTTTAGGTCAGGCACTGAAGACTGGTCAGAAACGCCTCGGAGATGAAACTTATCAGAGTGAGAGTAACCAGAGACCGGGCCCGGTGGCTTCTAAGACTACTGTCACTAGTACACAGCCGATTACATCACAGCTAATTACATCTTTATTGGGCAACAATGATGACTTCTCATATCTTTTGGAATTATATGCTGTTATTTTTTTTATTATTATTATTTTTTTTCACAGCATTCAATGACACTTCTGACAATGACACTTCTGACTTGTGCTGTCTTCTGGTATTGAATTTACCCTCATTAAGACACCTGTTATCCACCCATGACCATGCAGGCCCTCAGTAAAATAGTCCAGGTCAAAGCCATTTAACTTACCAAAACTATGGCAGCCATGTTTATATAGATTTTCAGTTTTTGTATATTTTATGAAATAGCTCTCCTAAAGTAATTTAGGAGGACTATTTCCAGGAGAGCTTTTCACACTCCTTGCTGAAATAAGGAGGACTGAAAATAGCACTCCTGGGATTTTCAAACGACGAGGCCTGGGACTCCCACTTTTACCAGTGTTAGGCGGGCGATTGCTCTCATCACTGCTGCTCACAATCCCATCGGCCCAGCTGGTGAACTGTGAAACTGCGCCAACTTGTCAGCTGGGCCTACCACCATCCCACGAATGTTCAGTTCGTGTCAGACAAACCAGACGTGTTTTTGTCGTCTACGGTTGTCAGTTCCTGAGTGAAAACCGGTACAAAATTGCCAATGCCATACAGGAGACTATAGCACAGAAAAATTCTTCCAAATTATTCGCCAAGCAAATACACCACAAGGAGATTAGTCCACTTCGGAACCGGTAGATCGAGGATCAATCCTTGATCGAGTCACACCTAAGACTTTAAAAGAGGAAGTTGTAACTTCCTCGCTTGGCGTTCAGCATGAAGGGGATAGTGCAACGACTGGTTGACCCGTATCAGTATAATGGCTCGGGCGGGGCGCTTTACTTGCCTTCGGTAAGTCGCCTCAGTGAAGCAGCACTAAATAAAAGAGCGGTGGAAATCCGTCCTGCAACAAGGAGGCACATTATACGTACATGCACCCTAAGGATTCCTTCGTCGTCATATGACTGAAAAATTGTTGAGTACGACGTTAAACCCCAAGCACTCACTCACTCACAAAGAGATTAGATTTTACAACCGAGAGCGCAAAAAATGAATAGTCTGCAGACAAATAATTAAGCAAAGGCTGCAATGAGCAAAGCAATATTATGAATAAACCTACAAAACAATAAAAACGAAGAACACAATGTATATACATGTATGTGCATGTATTTATTTGTTTTTTGACTTTGGGTTAACAATCAAATCAAGCCTGTCATGCATGGGTGGTGCGCAACAAAGTCGATTCAAGATGTACTGCAGGTCTGCCCAAAGTTAGAGGCAAGTGTAATTATAAAGACGTGGATGGTCCTAGATGACACATATATATTTGACACACATAGCTCTGGATATATGATCAGGGCTTCCTCTGGGTCAGTATTTGTTTAGCCAGTCACTTCAGCCACTCATCAGATTTTGTAGCAAATGCTATTTTTCTTTAGCCATACTTTAAGTTAGCAACCTTGACTTAATCTCTTGTGATCATCACTGGATTGAATGGAAGCAGCATCCATGACTCTTGTAGGTCTCCATCTGTAAGTCGTTTTTGTCTGCCTCGGTGTAGCTGCTAAAATCAACTTGGTCTCTTTCAGCTATATCTGGAGTTTATCAAACGTTACATTTACAACATTTGCCCTCGAAATAATGGACCAATGCCTGGCAGCATGTTTTTGTTTGTTTTTTTTTAACAAAAAATCTATCCCTTTTTCAACATTTCTGTGCAGGATACTAGTAAAATTTAATTTCCTCTATCAGAAAAAAAAATTGTAAATTCAGTTTATTTAAATGCAACATGATGATCAGTACATTGGAGTAAAACAGCCTGACAGGAGACAGGACACATTTATGTACCGACACATATTCTGAAACATTTAATTTACTTCGGATCAAAAAAGTTTAAATTTTTCATGGGAGGTAAATTCATTTACAGGTGTAACTCTACCTTGACTTATCTCCCTTGATAACTTTTTTTTTTCACAATTGGCGATGAAAGGCATCCCCAAAATGCCATGATTCTCATTCGTTATTTAATAAAACTAATTTTCAAGCGTTATTTAATGTAAGTCAACTTGCAACAATGCTGAACACCCTTTGTAGATTTCTGTAATCTCCATATACAATTGTGTTGTTGTTGTTTCGCGGAGATTAGGCCGTTTGAAATGAAAGAAAGTGGATTATTTTCATTAGAAAAATTGCGAAAATCTTCTAGAAACCCCAGAAAACCAATTTGTTGCCAAAAATTTTCGCATTTTTTCAAATTTTATTGCCATTTCAAAAAATTGTTTTGAATTTGCGACAACAGCGAGTGCCAGCGGCGGCCCTGCATGATTTCCGCTGCACGACAAGTTGGAGACGAAAGGTAGTCTTGGGGGTTAAACCTAAAATAAAACTATCAATCCATTCTGTACAGCACACACAGTACAAGCCAGCTGTGAAAAACTTACAAGTAGATATGTCAGGGTGTAAAATATATATGTCAATTTACATTAAGCACAAGTACTTATTTACTTTTTATTTTTTTGATTGGTAATCAAATTCGCAACAATGATACTTTAATTATTTCATCAAGCTAAGCATATGCAAGCAAAAAAAAACTATATTCTAAATAAAATGCAACATAATCAATGTATATACATGTATTTAGAAATTAGAAAATATCATAATGTGGGCATAATGCTTAGAGGACAGTGAATACAATAATACATGTCACAGGTCATATCACAGCACTTACATGTAGAAGTCATTTAAAGGAAAAAAGGTTATAGCCACAATACATATATCTGAGATATTGTTAGAGAACTATGGAGTGTAGAGAAATAATTGGCACATTTTTATGAAGTTTACATACTGAGTGACACAAACAAATCATTTTAGCATCATTTTCCTAATAAATGTATTTATTCATAAAAAATTGTTTAGTAACTAAGACGTAACTGTTTATTACAGAAAATATGTTAGATGTTTACATAGTAGTGTGCTAGAGGTATTCAATAAACACAAATAGTCCAGTAAATGTCAATGTGTTTATACTGAAGATAAAAATCTGATAAACAGCTTCAAATATTTACTCTTGTAAACATGTCACATACTCAAACTATGCCCAGATCATGACAAACTGTTGTGAACGCCAAAGTTTGAATAAGCAAAGTTGACAAATAGAGAAACATTTAGGAAAGGAGAAACTTACAGCTGACAATGTTAAGATAATGGCATCCTAAAACAGTTCTTGTTCAGCATAGGATTAACCTCATCATGCAGACAACATAGGGTCGACCGGAATTCAAAACAGAATTATCTTTTGTAATGCGCTGCAACAACAACGTCAATCTGATCTGGTCCGTTTTTACGATTTAATCTGAAACCACTCATGGGTTATGACGTACTGGCCCGATCATGGTAAGAAAAATAATTTTCTATACCCTTAGCCACTTTCTGAGAAAATCATTTGGAAAAAGCCTGTTTTTGCTAGTTAGATCCGATATTGAGGTACTCGCGTTCTGTGAGAGGCAAAACATTTTTTTTTTCAGTGGAGCGAAATACTGCGGCAAGTTTCCACGAAGTTAGGTACAAGAGACCAGTGCACCAAACAAGAGCAGTTTTGACAAAGTGTAACCCAATTTTGTGGTTAGTTACGTGATAAGTGCACTATTCTATATATACAGACTATTGGTTATTTATTTCTACAAGGTTTTTTGTCACAAATGTACATCCTACTACATGTAACATGTTCACTATACGTATTGTCATGTATAAACTCTGACCTGTTTTGCTCAGTGACACTCCTGATAATGCTGATTTACAAGTCACCATTACTAAAAATAAAACTACCTAGTCATTATCTACATGTATTTTGTCTGGAAGAAAACTGACATTGATGTTCAGGACAAGTCAGACAGACTGTGTATAACTAAACCAAGCTGTAAGCTTGTGACAGATCACTGACCACTTTGCAGAAGAAGCTATACATACTGAATTAGCCACACTGCTCACATTAACTAAAACATCTACAAACTGATCATTTTTTTTCTTTTTTTAAAAAAGACTTAACAAAACTGTGTATTTCAACAAATTATAATATGATGGAAAAGATGTAATGAATAATTACCCGATGGTCAGAAAGTGCTTATCATATCACAGAGAACTGGAGGCAGAGTTGCAAAGTCACCCGTTACCAGACGAGCAGACACAGACACAGATCCAGACCAGACATCAAACTCAACCGATGGCACGAGAGGCTCTGTGACGATAACATCACTGTCAGTGTACATTACCTGGTTGTTGTCACAGTCCAGGACTGTCAGTGTGTGGTCATCACAGTCCAGGTACACACCCACGTGATGAGGTCGTGTGTAACGTCTCCACTGTCGATAGTCAGGTTTGATCTCACCACCACCACTGTGACTATAACACCCAACCTCATCACCACTGTACACCATCCCAATGTACCAGGAGTTACGGCGAGGGACTGTCCTCCCCCTCACGCCATAGCTCTCCTGTGTCACTCCTACAGCACAGCCACACTCATGTGAACAGGTGATGTGTATCTCCCAGTAGTACCTGCCCGTCTGGTAACGCCCGTCTGTCACAGCTCT
The DNA here is from genome assembly GCF_032854445.1 of Liolophura sinensis. Classification (NCBI taxonomy): domain Eukaryota; kingdom Metazoa; phylum Mollusca; class Polyplacophora; order Chitonida; family Chitonidae; genus Liolophura; species Liolophura sinensis. Next base: position 3,885,375 of record NC_088296.1, on the reverse strand, counting down.
CCTCCACCTCCCATCCAAGGACAAGCCCTCAGCCTTTACCACACAGCCGCTGTCATTGATTCTCAGCTCACTGCCGTCTGTCTCTGTGAATCTCAGCGTCGGCTCTGCAAAAACACAACAGAAGCAGTATAAACAACAGCAAACCATAAACACACGCTGTAAGACTAAAGTTTAAATACCTGTACACATACTGTATTTTTAATTCTCAACAAAATCTCTTGGAATAAAATGACATATACTGCTGACACAAATTTAATTTATACACAGATCTCTGTCATTTTCAGCCAGTATGAAAGAGTTGAACTTCGACAAGGATCCGTCACTAAATGATGGGTAGCCCTAAGACATAGGCTAAATACTGGATTAAAATACAGACTTTTAGTGATCTAATTTGTTCGAAACTTATCACCTACAACAAGAATAATACCTTCCTCTATCCAGTCATTGGTTTTAGTTGTCAGTTATGGCACATTTGAACACACAATTCACTATGAAGCTGTAGTAGGCCTGTTGTCGTTCGTGGAGTACCGAAGCCGTTTGTGTAGTAAGGGAGGTAACTCATCACAAATAACTTACCCAGTGACTTTCATTGCAACAATTGCAAAGGCTATTTAATCTATCAGAATTATTAGTAGTAATCAATTGCTGGATTCACAGTAAATATTTTCTGCAGTTAAATATTTCAAGACTAAGAAAGAAAAACGTATATTAAGTGATGAAATAAATGTAAATCAACAATTGTAAATATATGGGCTTACATACATGGAATCTCCACCCTTTCATATTAATAATAATAATAATAATAATAAACAAAAACAGATACGAGGAACTGCATAATATTAAGCTGGTATAAGAGACATTGCATATATATATATATATATATATATATATATATATTGCATATATATATATAGAGAGAGAGAGAGAAAGAGAGCTCTGGCTCTTCAACTGTACATTCTATTCCCTTTTCCTCAGTACTTTCTCATGCAATACCAGCTTCATATTATGGCATTCACGCTCAACCATTGAGTACGACATTAAACCCCAAGCACTCACTCACTCGCGCTCAACCATTTCTGTCTTTCTGCTAACTTGCCATACAGTGTTTTGTCTTTATACATGCGTGCATTGTACACCTACGCGGCTACATGTATACAAACCTATGTATTATTTACTATATATATTTCCTGATGATGCCACAAACATAGTGACAGAAATACAGACTAATATTATGACTTCAATATTCCGAGTTACTTTCTTTTTATTTCACTGAGGGCTACATTATGTAATCTGTCCTTTTCTAACAGTACACCTACTGATTTGTACACAATCATGAGGTAAACATCACTCAGACACTCAGTTGTACAATATGTAATCTGTTCTGTATTAACAGTACACCTACTGATTTGTACACAATCATGAGGTAAACATCACTCAGACACTCAGTTATACAATATGTTATCTGTTCTGTATTAACAGTACACCTGCTGATTTGTACACAATCATGAGGTAAACATCACTCAGACACTCAGTTGTACAATATGTTATCTGTTCTGTATTAACAGTACACCTGCTGATTTGCAAACATGCTGTGCCCTGCCACGTGTCCTGTACTAACAGTGCACTTGCTTATTTGAACACGAGGTAAATATCACCCAGACACCGAGGGGTACACTACCATCTGTCCTGTTCTAACTGTACACCTGCCGATATATAACTCTGCAATGTGCTTTCCTTTTTTGCAGAAAATAACATATTGTTGAATACACTATATTTTTTTTTTATTTCTGAGCAAACCATGCTATAAGTAGCTTGCATAGGCTTTCAATTTCTCAGGACAGCCTACTGATTTCCTTTCGACTTCTGACCCCAGTGTACACTTTACAAGTACCATACCTTATTTTATGTCTCTATATTAGTTTGTGTCTTCTGTGCACACCCTACTGTACAACTCACATTTGTTTATATCCTATCTGCACACCTTACTGTATACCTCACATTAGTTTGTATTTTTCTTTTGCCCACACTATTGCATACCTCACATTAGTTTGTATCTGTTTTGCCCACCCTATTACATACCTCACATTAGTTTGTATGTGTTTTGCGCACCCTATTGCATACCTCACATTAGTTTGTATCTGTTTTGCCCACCCTATTGCATACCTCACATTAGTTTGTATCTGTTTTGCCCACCCTATTGCATACCTCACATTAGTTTGTATGTGTTTTGCCCACCCTAGGGTATGCCTCACATTAGTTTGTATGTGTTTTGCCCACCCTATTGCATACCTCACATTAGTTTGTATCTGTTTTGCCCACCCTATTGCATACCTCACATTAGTTTGTATCAGTTTTGCCCACCCTATTGCATACCTCACATTAGTTTGTATCTGTTTTGCTCACCCTATTGCATACCTCACATTAGTTTGTATGTGTTTTGCCCACCATACTGTACAACTCACATTAGTTTATATCCTATCTGCACACCTTACTGTATACCTCACATTAGTTTGTATTTTTCTTTTGCCCACCCTATTGCATACCTCACATTAGCTTGTATGTGTTTTGCGCACCCTATTGCATGCCTCACATTAATTTGTATCTGTTTTGCCCACCCTATTGCATACCTCACATTAGTTTGCATCTGTTTTGCTCACCCTATTGCATACCTCACATTAGTTTGCATCTGTTTTGCTCACCCTATTGCATGCCTCACATTAATTTGTATCTGTTTTGCCCACCCTATTACATACCTCACATTAGTTTGTATCTGTTTTGCCCACCCTATTGCATACCTCACATTAGTTTGTATGTGTTTTGCCCACCCTATTGCATACCTCACATTAGTTTGTATCTGTTTTGCCCACCCCATTGCATACCTCTCATTAGTTTGTATGTGTTTTGCCCACCCTATTGCATACCTCTCATTAGTTTGTATGTGTTTTGCCCACCCTATTGCATACCTCTCATTAGTTTGTATCTGTTTTGCCCACCCCATTGCATACCTCACATTAGTTTGTATCTGTTTTGCCCACTCTATTGCATACCTCACATTAGTTTGTATCTGTTTTGCCCACCCTATTGCATACCTCACATTAGTTTGTATGTATTTTGCTCACCCTAGTGTATGCCTCATATTAGTTTGTATCTGTTGTGGATGACTCAATGGACTCCTGACATAAAATTATATTTTGTGCACACCCTAATGCATGGCTCACTTTAGTTTGTGTCTTCTGTGTACACCCTATTGTACACTGCATTACTTTGTGTCCTTTGCCCACACCCTACTGTAAGTGTGACATCAGTTTGTGTTTTGTTCACACCCTACACTATCTGTGCTTTTTGTAAGCACTTCTCACTTTCGTTACACTTGGAATACTATTTGTTTTCTGGGCGCACCCTATTGTGTTACAACTCATATCGGTTTGTTTTCTTCTTAACACAGTCTACCGTGTATTTTGCCCATAAACTGTGCGCCTTCTCCACTTATGTTTGTGTCCTTGATGCACATACTAGTGTAAACCTTGCAGTCATCTATGGTCTCTGGGCACACACAACTGTATACCTTTTATACATATAAGAACCTACTTGTAACACGTAGAGGTGACATTTGCCCACCGACTGCTGCTTCTAAGTCCTGACGTTCTTGTACTGTCTCTTTCACAGTCACCTGTCTAGTAACAACTTGGTCATGTTGTACAGAATTTAGAAGCTTCTGTCTGCTGACCTCATGTTTTTCCAGATCTGCTTTTATCTCATTCAGCTGGTCATCAATTCTGTGAGAAGAGGAAAGAAAACAAAGAGACACAGTTGTGTGGTAATCCTGTGTACCATACAGTCCTGAAAATGTCATGATGTACAGTGTACTTTTCCTAGCAGGTTAGGTCTCATTTCTCTGAACAAATGTATGTCTGAACAAATGTATGTTTGAACACTAGATATACTTTACACTTGGGTCATGTTTTGGAAAACTACAGCGCTGGTACTCAGTTTTACAGAAATACATCTGCTGATAATAGCCATTTGCACGTGTATAAAAAAACTAAAGAAGTATAACATATTTATACATACGTTTTGGTGAAGTCCGTGGAACCCTGTCAACAAACAGATTTGAGCATACATATACAATTATGTAACAATGATAACTGAAACAAAGATTCTTTACCTACTCTTTTCCTTCTAAAATCTGGGTCACCTGGTCTGCTCATTTTAGCCAATATATATGTAATCCTGGCAGGATTATTGAGTTTCTTTTTTCTCACATGATTAGACCATGTAATGAACAACATACTCATATCTTTACGTTTCCAAAAGGCTGGTAAAGAAATGTAATATTCTATTTTTAACACTACCAATATCTGTCCCAAGTTTTAGAAGAATTTGGGTATACTTTCACCACAACATGTAACAAGAACGCAGCTATAAAGGAAATGTCTTACCTCCCCTATAGTACACAGGGGCCATTGGCTCTTCCCTTAAACAATTAGACCATTCCCTAGTCAAATACATTGACAAAATCAGCTCTAAATTCCAATGTAATGAATTCTATGGAGCTTGTTACAGTGCAATTTTTCCTCCTAGGATTTCCCGATCACCCAATCATAGTTGAAAATGAAACGGTTTGTTCTACCGATTACAAGCAAAACAGTAACCAACTTGAAGTTAGTTGTTGTATAAATACTCAGTTGTGATAATGATTTAATTTGGTACTTCTGTAAGAGAAGCAACCCTTTGTCAATTTCACAAGTATAATGGCAAAAAGTTTTATGGTAGTGAAATACACAAGAGTTATCTCCCCTTACCGTAACGGCTGTGGGGAGAAGATACATAGTGGACTATAAATCAGAAGACCAGGGTAAAAGTCTTCTAAAGAGAGGGATATAAACCAACGATATCAAGAAAATAAAGAAATGGCTTAATTCTGGTCTTTCTCTTAGTATCCCTTTCTACGGCTGTTTTGTGATTATTTTACGGCATGTTTATGAAAATAATAGCCTTTAGTAAAATTTATCCTTAAATGAAATATACCTGTGCATAAATCAAGGGTGATGATTCACAAGTTCAATAATGTGACAATGGTAAATAAGACGCCTCTGTGTACTTACACAACACACGTTTGTTTACAAATGAGTGGTCAGAACCAAGATTAAGGACCGTACAACTAAGAAAACTACATATGTTCTCTGTAGCTGACAAATTATGGACACTATCCTGTGTGGTTAGCTGAGGTATTTAATTTGTTGAAGGTAGCTGAACCAATGATAAAGATTGTGCATGTTTGACTCACCTGTAAAAACTCGACGTCTGTTGACGCTAATAAATCATTGGAAGCCTCGACCATCCTCTCCATTTCCTGAGCCTGTAGCTGGAAATGTTTGAGAATGGCGCTACACTCCACACTCCACTGTGAATAGCGGGTTTTTATGCCATCTAAGGACTGTTGTTTCCAGGCTTGTAAGGCTTCCAAGGCTGCACAATAAGCCCTTTCTACCTCTTGAGTGTGAAGTTCCTGGGTTTCCTGACAAACAAAAAGAACGTTTATTATCTTATCTAGACCATTACAGGTGTGTTCAAGAAATTATACATGCCTGTGTAACAAGAGTGGAATAACAGCGCCACACAACTGTATCTACAATGCACTTCACATGTGTCAACTCAGAAACGTTAATTCAATATCACAATTGGTGCTCTGAGCAGGGTGAGATGGTGCAGCCTTTATGCTGTGGAGATCACCAGTTGTTTGGTTCAAACACCAAGAGTGTCACCCTGGGATTAAGAGTCGTCTTTAAATCCCAGGTGTCGCCCCATCACATATCAGTGAGATAGTGCTTGGGGTTTAACGTCGTACTTAACAATTTTTCAGATGTCGAAGGAATCCTTAAGGTGCATGTAATGTGCCTCCTTGTTGCAGGACGGATTTCCACCGCTCTTTTATTTAGTGCTGCTTCACTGAGACGCCTTTCCGAAGACAATTAAACCGCCCTGCCCGAGCCATTATACTGATACGGGTCAAACAGTCCTTACTCTATCGCCTTCATGCTGAACCCCAAGAAAGGAAGTTACAACTTCCTCTTTTAAAGTCTTAGGTGTGAGTTGACCCAGGTCTACCGCTCAAGAAGTGGAGGTTCGACCAACTGTGCTATCGGGGCCGGTCCCCATCACATGTGGAGTGCGTATATACAATATAGATATTATGACAGCGTATAATCGACGATGATGTACCTACTGGAGTTGCCTGAGGTGGGCATATCGCGTCTGTGTCACTGAGAGTAGCTATAATTTTCATAAGAAAAATAAGTCACCAAGTATGCAATAAATCACAAGTTAACCAAGTGTCATCAAAACTACCAACCTGTATCTTATTGTACAGCCTCGTAACTCCTGACAGTGATTCTTTAGTTTCTTGTAGCACTTTCTCCAGTTCACTGGTCTTGTTCAAGACCGCTGGCTGTAATGGAAAAAATGCTACATTAAAAAGATCGTCTTTAAAACGACTCACTACAGTACAGGACAAAAAGCAACATTCTTCACTATAGATTACAAACTATGGGTCATTATACCATTCCAAATCATGACATTTATAGTGATTATCGACCTATATACTAGCGCGGTACACGATTTAAATTGTGATTTAAGTCATTTGCTTAGAATATCCTTGCGTGTTTCTAACATCATTGAAAACTGTTTACTACTTCTCTTTGCATGATCTCAAAGTAATTTTGAACTTACACAACTTCTTAGTTTTTCGTATGTCGTATTAATCGTTATGTTTGGAATTGACTTCACGATTATTGACTCAGAATATTCACTGTGGTTGTTGACTAATATACGAATGTCTTTATCGCATTACCTTGGCATTCTCCGCTGCAGATGGTATATCCCGCACAGCATGTTCCGGATGGTCAACCACACACCCCATACAGATCACCAGCCGGCACGGTACACAGTACAAGCCGAATGGCTGACCATGTTTTGGACATGACGGCTGCTGAGTTGATTGTTCATCCCTGCCACTGGTCTGTCGCTGTGAGGTTTCCAGAGAGAGGTACTCCTGGGACGAAATCAGCCAGTGACGCTTCATAGCACCCATCATGGGATGAAAAGAAGCCAAACAGTCTTTACAATACAGTAAACAACAGTCGGTACAAAACTTGACAGCTTTAGCCTGATTATCCTCACCACACAGAGAACAATATGGGATGTCATCCTCAACCTTCACAGCAGAAGAGAACCTCTCCACTATTTCTGCCAGGTGAAAGTTGGGAGGCAGACCAGCCGCACCTTCCCTTCCCAGACTGATTGGTGTCCGACATACAGGGCATGAGATCAGCTGGTGAACACCCTCACTCCCCGTGCTACAGGTGACCTCATCTGTCTGTCCAGGTTTAGACTTGTCAGCATACACAGCAATACACTCCCTGCAAAAACTGTGCTGACAAGGTAACGTTACGGGTTTCCGGAATGTTTGCACACATATCGGGCATGTGAGAACTTCTTCACGATTTTCCTTGCTTTCAGCCATTACACGCTCGGTTTTTCACTGAAATAAAACCAGCTAATTACTTAGACTGACACCAATACAGGTTATCCCATTTACGAAAATATAAAATTCAACACAGTACAGTCTCCATCTACAGTGCAGTGCCTGTTCCTCTCTTTCAACAACATATAGGATACAGTATTTTTTGTCGCTTTTGCTGAAGAAGCATTGCTTTACATATGATATATGACAGTTTGAGCGCCTCACTTCCCTGAGAGGAAATAACTGCTTAGTTAGACATTTGACGATTCTAGCATTTATCATGTACCTGACATTTTTTTGACAAAGATCTGATCAAGACAATTTGGCCAGACGTGTTTGACAGTGATGACACCTTTATACAGCACCATCCGTGAAAAGCAGATTGGTGTGTGAAAACGAGAGTCTGCTGATTTAAAGGTAAGGCCAGCCAATTAGCAAACACCTTCAACAGAAAGGGTGGGGCTTCAGGTATAAGATACATGTATTTGGGTGAAACATCTGGACTATGGTGGTAGTGAAGGAGGCATGACCCTATATGATAATGGAGTCAAATGTCTGAACTACAGTGGCACGGAAAGGAACTTAACCCTACATGATAATGGGGTCAAACGTCTGGACTACAATGGTAGTGAAGAGAACTGAACGTTATATGATAATCGGGGCGAATGTCTACATTGATATAACTTCAAATTGTAACAGGTCCAACTCTTCCAAATTTCAGTGTTTTATTGTGTTATTGTGAAGAACCACAGAAGTAAAGACTACCACAGTGCTGCTATATCGTGCAATCAAGGCTGATTAAACTAGCCTAGGATCTTGGCTGTGATCTTTTAATATGGGGTTAGGCGTAGATCATAACCGAGGAGTCATCCAGGATAAAATAGTGGTATGGAAAAACACCCTGTCGCAGAGAAACTACGCGCAACAAAAATCCGCGCAAAATGAACCAATACATGCATTAACAGGGAAAAACTCCAGGGAACTACGTTCACCGTGTCATCCTCTCTATCTCTGCCAAGTTTTTCCGCATTCTGTAGCCTTTACGACCAGTAAATCCAAGATAATTCACAGTTGTGACTTATGCTCACATGCCGTGTCGACATTCTGACCTACTAAACCGTGTTATTGCTGCCCACCTATGCGCATCCGTGGTTGACCTTTCATTACGTCATTATGTTTTGATGAGCTGGCTGTTAGTTCTGACAGGCACAAAGCCATGTGACCGAGGAGACGCGAATTTGACAGAAGGCCATGGCACAAAATGACGAACCCCACAGTTTGTGCAAACTGTCAGATTAAATTCGCAGTGAAAAAGGGAGGTTACCTTCGACATCAGCTCCATTTAAAATTGGGCACCACAGGCATTACGATATGTTAAGGCCTCGATAGTTTTCTTGCTGAAGAATGTTGCCATGTACACCAGAAGTCCAGAAACGACACCATGCAGGACGATCTGGTGCCATGACTTTTACCATTTCCTGTTGAAAGTAACAGTGTCATGGTAAGTCGTCAGAATGTTAATTTCTGGAAAGTATGGAATGTAGGGGATACGTCGAATTAAAAAGAAAGACAACCAATACGTTGTCGACACTAGCGAAGAGCCCCTACATGCGGGAACTTTCATATTATTTTTTATTACCATTAAGGGGGGGAGGGGTAACAACTATTCAGGTGTGTATAAATCATAATGGATAAAATCGTAAAACAGAAATTAACTTTTCCTAAACCGAGTTGGCAGAAGGCAAAATACACTTGTATCGGAAAATATCGCCGTGATTTCCTCCATCTGTGGTCTTTTCAAAACATCTGGTCTGGTCATACTTCTAATAAGCAGCTAAAATTAAATCTTTATTCATTTTCTATCACATGTTTGATTGAAGGCATAGATAACTTCCAGTATTAGTGTAGATTTCAAGACATGATATCACGGAAAGGTCACCCGCTGCTGCACATGTGCGCCTCGCTGACCGAATGCATCTGAATTGGACGAGGGGGTAGCTCTTCGTAAGCGTTATACCGGAATCTGGTCCAGATAGCTCTTGGGCTAAGGGTGGCTAGCGGTCCCTACGTATCAGTATATATAAGCCACCCTTAGATCGAGGTCTCGGGCCATGATAAAACATACAATGTTTAAAACTTAACTTGACGCTGCACACCAGAAATATGACATACATGTCTAAACACATACACCTATCAGCCTGGTGTAAGCCCCTGGTCTAAGCTGTAGGCTGTAGAAGTAGGTTAGTGTTTGCTAAAGCATCACACAGACAGCCCTGGCTAGCCTATAAAACGGCCTGAATTTGGGTATACGACCGTCCTGACGGGATAAGCTGTGTCAAGTTACACCCTCCATTGTCGGATATCACTAAGGGAGCCTGTAATGTCTGCTGTTTGTGGCGTTAATAATACACGTAGTCACTTCATGCTTATATATAAATCTGGGTGTTTATAAAATATAAGTTTTGATATTTGGTTCAGGCAGGCAAGCGGTGCAAACAAACAAACAAACAAAAAAACAAGAAAGCAAGACTAGTAAACAAACAGCGATCCCTGGTTGGGCTCTCCTGGCTTTGTGTGCCACGGGCGACACGTCACCGCCAGTAATCGACCTTAAACATAACTCTGCATAATGCCTTTTAAGGTCAAAGCTTCAAAAACTCACATTAATAATTTACGTACCATCGCCCTGTATTTATAGTGACAAGATCGACACAATTAACAACATGAACCAAAATTAGTCGTTTTCCGGGAGATGGAAATATTCTGACTGCGTATCGACAGTGTTAGAGGTTTACCCACAGGCTGAGGGTAGAGTCTATGTAAAGACACGCCCCAGTCGCATGTCTACTTTGTATCCGTCTGAGCAAAACTCGACCAATTAAATACTGTCGATATCACATCCTCACCTGATAGAAACATCCAGCCATCAAAATAGACGTACTCAATCTTACATGACTTACCTGTCAACACAAATACACCGTGCTTTACAACACCCACAAAACTACGCAGTCTGAAACAGAAAACACTTAGTTCAGAGAAATGCACGTGATCTCAGGAGGGGAGGTAAATCCCTCGATATGCTTTTACACATTTATACTCTACACTGGTTAGCAGGGTTACCTTTTAACTCTAGGCTATATATGCGAATGCCTTATTTTAAGAAATTTACCAGTTTCCCAAGAATTACTTCAGCAGATGGGTGCAAATTATTTATATTAGTTTCTTGGAGTTTCATGCTTGGAGTTTTACGCCGAACTGAACAATTTTTCAACCATATGACGACGAAGAGTTATTAGCTATGTGTACATACATGGTGTTTTTGTGACAGGACGTGTTCATACCACCAAAGGCTGCAGCCATTGAAGTATCCTGCTAAAGACACCAAACATGACACGTCACGTTTTACGCCACCCAGACACATTATACTGCCACGGGGCCAACCACCCCCTGTTTCCTTGCTCTAACCTTCCAGTGCTGAGTGGCAAACGAGAGTGTCATTTATATTTGTTATCACATTTACTTTCAAACAGAATACCTTCAAAACACTGGTATAATGAGAATAGGCTATAGCTACAACAGTTACACACAGAATTCAAGCGGCATTAAATGAACAGCAAATTGATACGGAAAAAGAAAGTACACAAGACGAGTAAAGAATTGATATGGAAGCCGGATGAGGACATCTCGTCCCGCAGGTCGCACGAGGACGGTAACATTCGTGTTACACTCCTAAATGGACAAACTTCCTCTCCCGTTGTATACACGTGGGCAGATATGCCATCAACCAGCAGATGGTTGTGGGTTTCTCCCGGGCTCTGTCCTGTTTTCTCCCAACATAATGATGACCACCGTCGTATAAGTCAAATATTCTTGAGTACGGCGTAAGACATCAATAGAATAAATAAACATAAAATATACTGATGAGAAAACGTCGGATGGCAACTGAGCTACAGCTATGATAAATCTTTGTGTGTATTTGTGTGCATTGTTCACATGAGGTTCGTGGTCAGTAGTTTTCATCTGAGGTCTTCGCGTACTTTGATCGAATGACCGCCCCTTCTCCGCACTGATTCCCCTCTTGATATAGTGTTTTTCTTGCATCTTTCTATATCCTCCTGTGTCTATGTGATATCTATCCATCCTTGTCCATGGTTCTATGTGATATCTTTCCACCATCAGCTGCAATGTATGTTAATAACGAGACAAACACATAATCATAATGTTCGCAAACAAATGGTAAGGTGTTTATCTCTCGCTATTCTCCAGTGTGGAAGGAAATATGATAAATTCATTGTGTTCATTTCTTATCCTAAGAATGTAAGCCTACAATGCACATCACAGGCCCACTTCCGAGCTATACGCGAAATGATCAAGTCTAGTTTTAGGCTGGTTTACAATTACTGCGCACAACTATCATCTAACGTAATGGAGACACAGGAAACCCCTGGCTGCACGACTTATTGGCATGAGGTGGCTCGAAGACTTGCTTTAAACTAGTGCACCCCTATGGAATTAGAAAATATGGTGCGATCCCATCAGCCTGAGGGCGTATCAGTCATGTTCTTCATGTAATTCGAAATCACGCTTTAGAACACGATTTTCAGGTCAACGGATAGACTCGTGTTCACGGTATCAGTCCTATCATTTTGAATTAAATTAACGCTGAGAAGCGGGCTTTCACTTTACATGAACTATATCCCCGCCTACATGGGTCATTGTGCCGCGCTGGCACGCTGATTACTCGGCTTGTCTCATCGAGAACTATGGTAATATATCATGAAGATAAAGTCTGCAAGAGGATGGAAAATTTAAAGGAAAAGGTCATGAGCTAGAATCTTTGGTATAGCTATTATGAATGGAGTCCTCTAACCAAACTGATACATTTGGGAGAGCAAATAATTCTAAATATTAAATAAATTGTTGTTTACCAAGCTACATCAATTTCTTACTCTTCAGAAGATTATATTTGAACTTTCCTTACCTAAATTACACCATACTAGTGGCACTGGTGGATAAAACATTTTTGTAGAATTATTTTATATTGTTGGTAAATTCCTGATTACTCTATGGCTCTTCCACAGCACAATTTGTGGAAAAGAAAGAATTACTAAAGTCGGTAACAGTTGTTGTTTTTGGAAACTTTCTAATGGTGTAATGTTCTGATTTTGTGCGGGTTAAGCTGATATGTTGGTTATTGTAGTTTATTTATTTTCTTTGTCACAAGCTATATCTACACATTCCACAGGTGGTGTTAGGTGACATTTATACATAGTTTCCGAGCAATTTCTGTTCAGACAATATTTAAGAACATTGTTCATCTATATTTTTTTGGCACCCTACACAAGTTTGTCCGTTTCATAAGTTTAAAGTCTAAGTTTAAGAATGACCCAGGGAAACACGTCAATTTCGGTCATAGGGCTGCGCTCCAGATAAGTACGATCTGGACGTGGTCTCGAACGGTGACCGTCGTCGTCTTCTCTTCCAGCGGGACATAAGCCGAAGGTCAAGGCACGAAAATGGTACCATTCGCGCCAGATTATCTGCGTCCTCGTGCCGCCAGGAGCGGGGTGAAGGGATCAGGTCATCGTTCGCGACCATATTAAGCAGACCTACACGCTATAGATCAGTAGTAGTTATCTGGAGCGCAGCCTGCTGGCAGGAAATGAGGGGACGAGGACGGTCCCTTTTGCGCGCGAATGATACCAGGCACGAGACCTGTGCCATTGACGCGCGACACAAAATACACTAGAAAAACAACAAACCCGCTGCTAACACAAAATACATCGGACGAATATCAAGCCCACATACACAAAATACATCAAAGGAACAACAAACCCGCTGCTAACACAAAATACATCGGACGAACAACAAACCCGCTGACACAAAATACATCAAAAGAACAACAAACCCGCTGACACAAAATACACCAGAGAAATAACAAACCCGCTGCAAACACAAAGTGCATTACATGCAGAGCAATCTAATACAGAACAACACGCTCATGCAGAACACACCAGATGTACAACAAACTCATAGAGGACGCAAAATACGCCATATGTAACAGAAAGTTGTATACACAGAGGACGAAAAATACATCACATGTAAAATAAATCCATATAAATAGACGACGCAAGATGCATCAAATGTAAAAGAAAAACGTATACAAAGACAATGTAAATTGAATCTGCCGCACAAAATCCCCACAAAAAGCTCAAAATATATTACAAGAATGTACCAGAAACCCATAGTAAACACAAAAAATTATTGGTCGCTTAATTCACCTTATTCATAATTGTTTTGTTATATACGGTTTTAGAGTTATTAGAAAAACAAGACTGGTATACACAGAACTTTGTACATCATTTACAGTCATGCGGAAGGCTGGTTACTTACCTGTGTGAAGTTCTCACCTGGGTGTCTGCAGGTGTTTACTGGAGAAATAGCATGTCGGATGAGACACATGGTTGTGATGTCGTTTAGATTGCTTTGGTAAGCCGACTGTGTAATGTTTCCCATAATAACATCATTTTATACTTGTGTAACTTATTTACCAGTCTAGTTTAACGATACCTGTAAGTCAGACGGCTACGGTGATAAACAATATAACAAATCGATATTTACCATCAGTAATAACGGTAGAGGCTATACGTTATTGGGAACGTTGGATTTCATTTAGTAATATCAGAGATTTGTGCAGATTATTTACTGTCGGTGTAAGATCTACTTCACCTGATCTGTATATTGATCTATAGACAGACCTTGTCTTATATGATGTCAGTGGTAATGTGGTGTATTTGTTCTTTCAGGGAGACAGCTACCCTGTTCTGTGCTCAAGAAACCCACAGTGAACACAAAACACATCCAACTCACACATAGTCATTTGTGTTGGAGTCATGATGTTATACACGTATCTGTAACAGTTTAACGTGCGCAGTTACTCAGTTTCCTCTAGTATAGGCTTCCGCCAATAAATATAATTTTGTACTTAGTGTTATGAGCCAATCACATAAAGTCTTTAAATATGAAGTATCAATCACTGACAAAGCAGGAAAGATATATTCGACTTTAAACCTTTTTAATATTTAAGTTTACTCTTAGATTTAGATTAATTTGTTTCTCTTCACCCATATAGATGCTTTTTTATCTTCTGTCATAAAACCGCCTTTCTAATGATGATACAGTATTGCGGTGTTGCAGTATTTTTTTCTTTAACAAACAGGTTACATAAGTCTGTAGACCGAGGGATCTAAATAATAAAACTCAATCATATTCAGTTACTTTGTAACATTTTCCAACTTACGTATGTTCTACAAACGACATACATTCTTTAGCAATCCATTATAAAGGCTGTGCCAGTTTTTGAAAGTCAGTAATTTCCCAACACTTGGCATTAACTTGACAGTTAAAATGGCTAGTCTGCACAATCCCAAAATATTTTATGTGTCTGAACATTGTGTGTTATTGAACGAACTTGACAGTTGATGAGATTTGTTATTCCTTCTTTGTGACCCATGGCGCATATTGGCCCACAGTTATTGTCTGTTTGATTTCTGCCACCAAGAAAATCTCAGGTAATTTACCATTTACATAAACATTAACATGTTTAAATGACATTTGGAAGCTGGCAGTCATAAGGCAGTAAGTCATACCACAAATACATGGATGACAGCGTCTAGGTTGATTAGCTGAAAACGTCTTTACTTTTTTATGGAGATCATTTTGTTGTTGATGACCAACAGTTTACACATTACCGTAGTGTTTAATTCAGACTACAATATGTGTTCGTGCTAAAATGATGACAGTTGCCACATTTCTTCCCCTTCGGGACGATAGATCCAGGGTCAGTCCTGGTTCTGGTCACGCCTAGAACATTAAAAGGGAAAGTTATACCTTCCTTGCCTAACGTTTAGCATTACGGGATAATGCAACGAACTGTTGACATGTACCACGTATTAAACACAGAGGGGCCCTCGTGGCTCAGTTGGTTAGCGCGCTAGTGCAGCGTAATGGCCTAGGAGTCTCTGACCAATGCGGTCGCTGTGAGTTCAAGTCCAGCTCATGCTGCTTCCTCTCCGGCCTTAAGTGGGAAGGTTTGCCAGCAACCTGCGGATGGTCGTGGGTTTTCTCCAGGGCTGTGCCCGTTTTCCACCCACCATAATGCTGGTCGCCGTCGTATAAGTAAAATATTCTTGAGTACGGCGTAAAACACCTATCAAATAAGTAAATAAATATTAAATACAGGGGATATCCACCACACCTGAGAAAATACACATGGTAGTTTGTGGATCAGGCCCCGGGCACAGAGGAAACCCAACACACGTCAGACGGTACACATCAGGTAATATGTGGACCACGCAATGGGCAGAGAGGAAACCAGCACACGTGAGAAAATGTACAAAGTAATATGTGAGGAATTAGACGGAGTGGAAACAAAGCATACCCCAGAAGATACACATTGTATAATATGTGGGCCCGAAAAGAGACAGAACAGAAACTGCCCTCACCTCAGAAGATACAAATCAGGTCATATGTAGTCCAGGTATCAGACAGACAGGAAAGGCACCACACCAGAGAAGATGAATACCCTGTAATATGTTAATGTAATAGGTGACAGCCAGAGAGGAAACACAGCACACGTTGGAAGATAACAAGAAGAAAATGTAATGTGAGGACCCCGTATTAGATAGAGGAAAAAAGCTCTCCTGAAAAGTTACACATCATGTAATGTGTGGATCTCCTCTGAGAGAAAAACCTTCTCTCCTGATAGGTTAAACATTAGGTAATGTGAGAACCAGGTATCAGAGACAGACAGGAAAACCAGCTCTCGCAAGAAGTCACACATCATGTAATGTCTGGACCTTGTATTAGAGACAGACCAAACCAGTTTTCAGGAAAAAAGTTGCACATTATGTACTGTGAGGACCAAGTGTCAGACAGAGAGGAAACCCACCACAGGTGAGAACAAGAACATCCGGGAATATATGGACAAGGCTTCAGACAGAGAGGAGACCCACTACAACTTAGAAGGTACACATCAGGTAATAGATGGACAAGTTATCTGATAGGTAGGAAACACACTTTATACCTGAGAAGATACACATTAGAGAATATTCATGTCAGGTGCCAGAGAGAAAACACACATAGGTGAGAAGATACACATCAGGAAATGGATGGACAAGGTATTAGACACAGAGGAAACACAGCACAGCTGAGAATTTACATATTACGGAATAGGTGGACCAAATATCAGACAGAGGAAACCACCATAGCTGAGAAGTTATATATTACGGAATGGGTGGACCAAATGTCAGCCAGAGGAAACCACCACAGTTGAGAAGTTACATATTACGGAATATGTGGATCAAATATCAGACAGAGGAAACCCACCACAGCTGAGAAAAAACGCATTTGAGAATATTTAAACAGGTATTAGACAATCAGGAAACACGGCACACCTAAGAAGATACACATCAGGTAATATGTGGAAGGAATATTAGACAGGGAGGAAATCCATAACAACTGAGAAGATACACATCAGGTTATACATTGACAAGGTATCAAACACAGAGAAGAAATAAACTACACCGTAGAAGTTACACATAAGGGAATATGTGGACTAAGTATCAGGCAAGGCGGAAACACGGCACACCTGAATACACGTGTATATACCCACCAGGTAACTTGAACTGGTTAAATCTGAAATTAGTATAAGTAAAACTGCTTTAAGGGAATATGTAGACCAAGCTTCAGATAGAGTGTAAACCCTTTAGAACTGAGAGGATACGCATCAGGTAATGTGTGGACGAGGTATCAGGCTAAGGAAACCCACCGCACCTGAAAAGTTACACATCAGTTAATATGTGCACCAGTTATATGACAGGGATGAAACACCGCACACCTGAGAAGATACACATCAGGTAATTTGCCGACCGAGCATCAGACAAAGAAGAAACACGGCAAACCTGAGAAGGCACATTAGGTAATATGTGGACCAAGTATCACACAAAGACGAAACTCACCACACTTGAGAAGATACACTAGGGAATATTATTATCAGGTATCAGACAGAGAGGACAGCCAGCACTACCAAGAAGATACCCATCAGGTAACTTGAAGTAGTTAAATGTGAAACTTGTATACGTAAAACTGCTATAGAGGGTGCATTGTTTTAAGACACTATAAAGAATTACTACACAATCATTTAATGAGCATGTGTTTCAGAAGTTCGAACACAAGGGACAGACAATGGGCAAAATATCACCGAGTCAGTCATATATGAATACAACAACATCTACAAGCGTGAGTTGCTTAAACGTCGTCAATTGTGTATAGGTATATCCACCAAGAATTATAACTCTGTGTGGAAAACAGTTGGAGTTACTAGTATTTTAGTGGTCTTTGTCTGTTTCTCTTTAGCCGTTTTTCATTTATTTATTTATTTTTCATTTTATGACACTTATGCAGATTAACCTCTGCCCTGAACCTGATGGCGACAGGCTGTAGGGCAGGGTGAAAGCTTTCAGACCGTCTGGAAAAAACGGTTCATTGATAGAGAAGGTGAGATGTCGATCTTGAAGTCACATAGATAGAAGTGGGTATGTGGCAGACAGTGTAAAAGAGCTTGATACTAGTACACAATCACATAGCCATGGGCTTGATGAGACCAGGAAAACCTGGGAGATCTATAGTCTATATCTTTGAGAGAGTTGCCTATATTCAGCTGTCTATAAAATCGAAATTTGCCTTTAGTCAGTGTAACAACCCGAACTCTACATATTGTGAAGTTGGACGTCCAGTGTTTTTACAAAGAAATTTGTAAAAGAAGAACGCATTGCCTCAGATCACAATTATTCAAAAACAAGTTACATGCTGAACAATGGGTGTGGAGAGCAATTGGTTTTACAATGGCTGCATCAATCAGCAGTTAGAATAAAACCCCTACAATAACACAGCCAGCACTACTGTCTCTGCAAATAACTGGACCGCTTTAATTTGCTGAAATCCATCTCTAAAGCTATACTGCCGTGAGATCATATACTACAAAAGTTAAAGAAAAATTCATTTATTATATAAATATAATTTCATTCATTTATTGAACCTGTTCAACAATGCCTGTTGCGAGTGCCTGTTCAGCGCTACCTCTTCAGCAGAAACAGTTCAGCAGTCACCTTCCTTGTCCCGTCTCAACAAGTCCACTGGTGCAGCCCATACCTATATGGAGTAGTCATTAGGTGTGTGTACATATATTGTGTCTTCTTGTTGCAGGGCGAGTGCATGCCGCCAAAGGGCTGTCGTCACTGAAGTGTCATGCCAAAGACACCAGACATGACACCCCACCCAATCACATTTTACTGACACCAGGCCAACCACTCCTGCTACCTTTCTCTAACCTCTCAGTGCTGAACAGTTGGCAAGGCAGCAGATGTAAGTACCAGTTTTAAGTCTTTGACATGACCCGACACAGGTCTTCCTACAGAGTCCTTGTAGAGGATGACCTGAGTGGTGCATATACTTTTACTCTAACCTGTGATGATGGCCGTAAGCTGAAAGATTTTAAAGTGTGAACAGATAATGTGTTGTGACTGACGTCTAAGTTACTGGCACCTGGCTTATTTATCCTCCAGTCTGGTGATGTTTTTATTATTGAAACACGATTAAGCGGTTTATTTATTTGTTTGGTGTTTTACGCTATACTGCAGAATTTTCACTTTTTCGACGGCGGCCAGCATAATGGTGGGAGGAAACCGGGCAGAACTCGGTGCGATTCGCATGTTGATACCAGGCCTTTCCACGTACGATCAGAGAGGAAGCCAGCGTGAGCTGGATTTGATCTCACAGCGACCGCATAGTTGAGAAGTTCGGGGGTCATTTCACCATGTTGGGAACACGATAAAGAGGAACTAATATAATATCTATCTCAGATTATGTTATGTTACCAAAACCATCATGCCAAAAAAGTGGACAATCTCCCATTGGAGTTCTTATGAGATCGGACAATGCCGAACATTGTTTTATAGAACTACAAGATGACATCACACGCGTCGGGCCCAGCTTTAAACGAATGTGTTTGATGGGAGATTTCAACTTTTGCTATATATTTGCTATGATAAGTGACAACATTGAAACAGAGGACTTGTTGACTGATTATATAGAGTTAGATAGTAATAATGCATCTTTTGCGTTAGCGCCGCAGTTCCAATAGACAGTATAGGTGTCGAAAGGCAGATATTTTCAGAACAGCTCGGTAGAGGGAATAACTGAGGTTATAAATTTGTAAACTTACTCTGCAATACAAATATGTTTATTATCTAGTGGGTATTTAGTACCACCTTTTGGTATTTATCGTTGTTGTATAATAATGCTCTTAATAATGATGTGATGCATGTCTTTTCTTTCTATACAAACATATGCATTAAATCTGAATTATGGTAATATTTGTGAATATTTTGAACATATAAATATGATCAAATCCGGGTTGAACACATTTGGTAGACCAAAATACCAAATTCTGGTGCAAATATATTTTTACTAAACATGTGTTACATTCCCATTTATAACATTATCATACTGACACTATAAATACCGAATGTTGATCACAAATACCCACCATACAAAAATATTTTTAAATGTCAGTCTCTCTTGAAACAGAAATGGAAAAATATATTGAAGAAGACATTTACGACAAACCTTTGGCACACTTTCATCCGAACTTTTTTGTTTTCTCCGGCTTTAAATATAACATAAATGGTCTATTAACACAACATAACGATTCTATCAGACAAACAAAATGTTATGTTGAATATTACAGAATGCTGTGCGATAATAATAGAATACATTCTAGCATCACTCAGATTAACAGATTATTTTTTGACTGTAATAACTCATTGCATTAGAACTAGTCAAGAAAATATGTCATTTAATTAAATGTTTGATACCGGTGTTATATCTGAAAGTTGGATAATTGGGTATGTCAGACCGATTTACAGAAACAAGGGCGACCTAGCTGATCCACATAATTATCATCCTGTGACAATTTTAAGCTGTATGGGTTATATGTCTACTGCAATTATTAATAACAGTCTCTGTCTATTTTATAAAAGGTTCACAATATTTTCAAAGGCACACTGTGGCTTCAAAAAACAATATTCTACTTTGGACAATATTTTGTTTTAAACATTATTATAATTTTTTTTCTTAGTTACAAGAAAAGTTATATAGTACATTTATTTATTTTCCGAAAGCATTTGATAAAGTTCAGAGAGATGGATTGTGAGATAAACTATGCAAATACGAAATGTTTGACTGATCACAAACATGTATTGCTCAATTAAACGCTGTATATCAGATGAAAAAAAACACAGAAGCAATTATTTTATTTGCCAAGTCGGCGTCGGACAAGGTGACAAACTGTGAGAGTGTTGTTTTCTGTATATCTGAATGATCTGGAAGATTTTATTTTGTCACGCTCGGCATTAGGATGTATGCAGATATGGACAGATGTTGTGGATCCCGGTTCTGTAATTAAGAATACTGGATGATACATTAATACCGGGAAACAGCTAATTATCCAGGTGTCAAAAGCTCTTACATAAAATATAACTTCTTTATCGATTTTTATTGATCTACAAATTACCTCTTTAATAAGACTATCCAACTAATCCTTTTCATGGCTGTAAAGTTTGTGCATCGAAATCTTTAATCCTAATCGAAGGTTTTTCTGAATAAATTATCAGTTTAAAATCTTGAACTGCAAACTATACTATTTATAGGAAACTTGGTGTCTTTCCATCGTATATCCGACTTTACGAGCGCAAGGTTGCTTGTTTAATTACGAACTGCGGAAGGACGAAGAAGTAAGATGTCATACTTAAAGAAACTAAAATATGAAGTATGGTTCATCACAAAGACAAATGAAAATTATGCGTTAAAATTCTTTCATTTATTCTTTCAGATTTTTTCACTTCCTGTGACGTAAGAGTTCCTAAACTCTGATAGTATGGTCCAAAAAGCTCCCCTCAGAATTCGAATGTTTGAACGCCTTCAACTCTTTACGCAAAAATATATTAAAAAAACGAAAACATATTTTTACATTCTTTTAAGTGGTCTATTTAGTGAAAACTACTTCGATTTATAGAGGTATTTTCCTTCAAAGGAGAACAAAATGTAAAAATGATACCTAATTCACATGAAAGAACGTTAAAACTTATTTGCAAATATGGCCTTTAAATTTTGGGGGAATTTTTTTTACAAGAAAAGGGTATAAGAAAATATTTTGTATGGTAAGTATTTGGGATCACATTTGGCTATTTATCATTGTTGCATAATGATATTATAAAGAAGGATTTGGAATTTTTAAATTTTGTTGTTCATATTCAAACATAGGTATTTAATTTGAATTATGATAATATTTATGAATATATTTAACTTACAAATATGATCAAAATCCATTCTGACCACGTTTATTCGCCGAAAAGACCAAATTCTAGGGCAAATATATCATTAAACATGTCTTACTTCCTGGTTTATAGCATTATTACACAAAGACTATATATACCAAAAAGTGGCCCCAAATACTCACCATACAAGAATCATTTTCACGTGCCTTCCTCTTTAAAACAAGAATCGAAAAAATACTGAAGACCACATTCACGACTAAATTTTGGCAAGGTTTCATCTGAACTTTCTTTGTTTTCTCTGTCTTTAAATATAACACAAATTGTCTATTAATTCAACATAACGATTGTATAAGACAAACCGAGTACTATGTTAAATATTACACAATGCTGTGCTATAATAAGAGAATGCAATCTAGCATCACTCAGACTTCTTCTTAAATTGAACAGATTATTTTTTGATTGTAATAACTCAGTACATTAGAACTAGTGAAGAACTTATGTTGCCAGTATATGAATTTACGACTAACTTTTGGCACACTTTCATGTGAACTTTATGTGAGGTTTATATTTTCTCCACCTTTAGCTATCAAGTGAGGTACTCCTTACCCAGTGTGTGTCATTTTATATCGTTATCATTGGTCGAAAATGCATTGTGTGAATCTGGATTTGGTTACATACGGAAATAGAAATATGAATATTACATATGAACTATATATGTCAGTGTTAAATCCAAAGACTTGCAAGGGTCTTGCTACATTTACCACAAGTAACAATAGACTCCCCATAGAGACAGGTAATTGGTACAATACAACAGAAATGGTCGTTGATTTACGAAGTCTGATACTAGCAGTGTTGGTAATGAGTACCATTTCATAATGGAATGCCCAAATTCAAAACAGTTAAAGTTACGTCCAGTCTTGGAAACATATTTGTCTAAAGCCAGGTGTATATAAAGTAAGATACCGTCTCCAATCCACCATTAAAGGAGAACTGAGTAATTTAGCAAATTTTGTTGTAGATGGAATGTCCCTTTTCTTGTTGATTATCCAGATGTATCATTGTTTTTCTTTCTTTTTCTATTTTATTCCTTGTAAGCTAATAAAATGAATGAATGAAGAGAACTGAATTGAAGAAATCAGCCAGCGAGGGAGCTGGAGTAATAGAACCCTCCATGATCATGACACAAAATGCTGAAGTTGCGGTACTCACCCAGATAAGCGGTCATCCAGAGACGCGTTTTTAACCATCGTTACAAAACAGCAGTCCAAGGTAATATTCCACATGTGCATGACATGTGTCGGCCATGTTGATTGTTACTATGTTGATTGTTACTACCATGGAAACATCGAACTAATGTACAAGCTCTTTGAGAAAAACCGCTGGAAATTAGTCTATATTTGTGATAAATAGCACATTTGGGCAAACCAAAGAAAATATATTTCTTGCTTTGTTTACCCTCCTACCTTTATAATAAGCGGTCAGACTTGACAACGTGAAAGCGAAGACATCCTAGAAGGCTCTCCAAATAAACTGCCATTATATACATGTACAAACAGGCATATTATACCTGAAGGCTTCTTCTAAAACTAATAACATTATTCATTACATATAGTGGTATTGGGCACACAGTTTGGCAGATTTTTTCTTTCATAGTGGGCATCCATTGTAACTCACCATATAGCGAAAATAAACTTCATAACGCAAGGCTCTGTTAGGTGGACTTAAAAGAAGTACATGTATTCATTAAAGTCAGTATACTTGTCTCGCTCGGTTTACGTCTCACACATACACATAGGTACGGCTCGGATATCTCTTCACATATATGAACCCTTATGTCTAAAGTTGACACTGGAAAGGAAACGTTAGAGAAGCCAGTAAATACAAACATACAAATACGCATACCAATGGTTTTTCCAGGGTAGACAAAGCGGCTTCCATTCCCCCAATGCTCTTTCCAGGACAGACAAAGTGGCTTCCACCAACCACCCCCTATTATCCCTGTCTCCTAGCCCTGTCTCCTGACATCTGTATGACTTCACCTGAAACCTGAGACTGAAATGCGTACGACGCACCACCCTTCTGAAAACGACGCCCAGAAAATAGGCTAGCATTATACCCTGTTGCAGACAAACACCGACGTAGAACACACAGACACGACATATGCGTAACAGGACGAATTGTATTCTTATGAGGCAGGGAGTCGTATCAAGATCGCCACAACTGCACATAGACGTCATAGTCTTGAAGGCAGTTACCAGACATAAAGCAGATCCCGGTATTGCAATCAGGGGAAACTTTAACTCCTGCTAACAAAACTGAACAGTTTTAGACCTCTTCATAAAAAAAAAACACTACATAATCGTCGCCCATAAGCACGTTCTGCAAGACTAGCTCTTAGCTAGGGTCAAACTTAACCAAACTAACCGGTAACAAATTAGATTTTCTGACCGTGAGAAAAA
Organism: Liolophura sinensis; assembly: GCF_032854445.1. Lineage (NCBI taxonomy): Eukaryota > Metazoa > Mollusca > Polyplacophora > Chitonida > Chitonidae > Liolophura > Liolophura sinensis. Next base: position 3,860,998 of record NC_088296.1, on the reverse strand, counting down.
GGCGAAGGGAAACGTTTCAATCCTCAAAGTAGTAACTTCAGTTCAATAACCTCAAGACTGGGAGCTACCAATCCTAACAAAATAGGCATAGTAGGAACTCCACTGAAATAAGTGTGTATAGACGCAAAAGACTCGAACGTACGACTCAAAAATTGAGCGTGCACACATATTGCAAGTCTCCATTATGATCTCTCCCACTGTGCAAATCTATGAAATGTCAGGTCAAAATAGTTTCAAAGCATGACAGAAAAACAACCAAATCTCTTTATATATATCTACATTCTTCACACCCAGGAACAGTAGCCTGTGCCAAGAATTAAACAAGCATTACAAAAACATGCAACTCCGCAGATCCCCATAAACCAGCTGCCAACCCATTCATGTGAACACAGCAAACATGCATGTCCCAGCCAAGGAGTTAAGGCACCCAGTTGTAACAATTAGATGGCTATAATGCATTGAAGATAGAACCATATTCTTGACGTGAACATTATCACTGCAGGCAGTTTGTTGACAGAAAAATCGTTTATCCTTTAAGACGGACGACACAGGAATCGTGTCACAGGCTCGAATCTCGACAGATTCCCCCTTCAATGTGAGGTCCCTTTAAACATAAATGAAACTAACTTCCGTCGTCTTCATAACACGGAACTGTGTACATTTATTTGAGAGATATTTATTGATGAGAACTGTAGATGTTGTTGTTGTTGAAATCGAACGTGAATGTGTTCTCGTCAAATTTGTAATGAGTCCAATAGCTTTCTCCGTTATTATGCACCAGTGTATTTAAATAACGTTCTGATATATCTGTAATTGTAATCTGTAAATATCGAATCATGATATATCGTTTGTGATAGCGTCAGTTTTGGAAAAGTGACGTGGGTTCTATAAGGACGTGTTTCGGACATAACGGACTCACGGGACAAAACCGACTTTTATGTCAAATTTAATGCCCTCTGTCGTACCGTTTTTATGGTCATTTCTAATGATAGATATAGCTATTTGTGGCACATAAACGTTACTAAGGACGATAAATGTCGACAAATAGGTTCCCAAGGGGCCGGGCAAAATTTTGATGACCTGTGATCTATGGTAAGCCTGGTTTTATCCTAGTTCTCATAGATTTTGTGGGTGTCTTTCCTTGCAAAGTTGCACAAGAAAATTAACCACCTGGGGCAAAACGGACCACAGTCACAGTCCATTTTGCCCCATTACCTCAAATAATCAATTAAATATCGTAATTTAGGTAAACTCTCTCTAGTCTTTGAAAGAATAGATACCAATTTTAAAACAACAATCGTAGCAAAATCAGAAGAAACATGGAGAAACCCATTATTTATATAAACGTATATGATGTATGATGGTTCAAACGTACGAAGCGTGTATCATGTACACTTTGACAGGAGCCTGAAATGGTAGATTACGATTACAAATTAAACTTCCAGCCCTTTATATATTATTTTCCTCATTAAAATTGTAAAATTATCCAAGCTGAAAACATGTCATAAACTATACACCTGAATACCGGGTAGCCCACAAATGTAGACCCCCTACAAAGACAGATATACATATTTTAATTATCTGTGGATATATTTTAATTATCTACTTACACAAACTTTTTATTTTTATTAAATATATAGGCGAGTATTGAAAATATACATTTTTCAGCAAAATGCATCATCTTAGTAATGAATTATACATGAATGTCATGGGACACTGGTCTGAAATCATATTGGAATTCATATAGGGGTTTATTATATATTTTAGTTTTTAACTAAAAAAATGTAGTCAAAATTCAAACTATATATTGGCATACATATTAGAAGGTTAAAATCAAAGTTACACATCTGAGTTAATGTCTGTGTTAGGTACGAAGTAAACGCTTTTCAACCCCAGCCTGGGATAAAGTTCAGGTGTCCTTCCTCACACTTGTACGATTTCGTACATGTAAATGCAGGCAACTCTTGTAAACCAACAATTTGAATTTACTGTCGGTTGAAGTCTTTCTAATTCTCTCTAACAACCTTTGTCTTACACGTTAATATCAAGTATGCTTTTTAGCTAAAATTCTTCGGCTAATTAAATTTGAAAAAGTTTATGGAAATGATTGTATATAGAAGTGAAAAAAAAAATATTTGTGCCTTTTTCACACCCATATGTATGTGTAAGTCTACCATGGCTGTTGTGCAGTTATTTATATCATTCTTGGCTCTAAATATTACACGATGTGTGTTACAAATCGTTTGTTTACCTCATTTAAAATAAAAGAGTAAAAGCGTAATGTCGGTGCATAGTTACATGTAAAATATCTCATGGGACCAAAACGAACGTCCGGAGCAAAACGGGATTCTCTGGGGAGCATTTTACCCCTACTGCCGCAATCGTCGACTTGTGAAGTTCCTGGCTATGTTAATAATGAGACTTTACGTAGGCTATTATAACATGATGGTTTGTACACTACCCATGGAACTACCGAGACTCGCACCTGATCCTCCAGAGATAGCTAGTCCGTTATGCCCCACCCTGCGCTAATTGATAAAATTTTGAAAGTAATGATTTTTACGAGCTGCGGTGTTGTTATACATACACCCACCGCCAGGGGCGCTGTATGCATTTCATTTCCCACGCTTTAACTCTTAATATCTTGATTCACAGCTTCTATGTAACATTAATACTTAGCGAACTTCGTTTTCCCTGATTTTGTAGCTGTTTACCTCAAGACCTCGTCACCTGGCGCTCATCACGTCGTTGTGTTTTCATTCCATCAAGAAATCATATCATCCTAAACAAGGAAAGAGTTGTTGATTAACTAAGTCATCGCTTCCCCGCAAAAGTGAGGCAGTACATGCACTATCAGTCACGGCGTGGGTTAAAATGCTGGATCCTGCCCATCACAAGAGTTTGAAGCCCAGCCTTGGTGCTTTTAGAACCTCACCGGTAGAGAGTTAATAAGGAGCCTTCTTTATACACATTTATTTGGTTGGCGTTTTACACTGCACTCAATAATGTTTCATTGATACGACCATCCGCAGGTTGGTGCTAGACTATTCTCAGTACATGTGCGACCGGAGAGGAAGCCAGCATGAGCTGGACTTGGCCTTATTTATATTAGCGACTATAAAACTCAGCCTCCAATATGCTGAAAGCCTGAGAGGTGAAAACCATCTCTCCTGAGATGTTACACATCAAATAATGTTTCGACCCGTTATTAGAGAGAGAGGAAAACCAGTCCTCCTGAGAAGTCACACATAAGGTAATGTGTGGACCCGGTATTAGGGAGAGGGGAAAACCAGCTCTCCTGAGAAGTTACACATCATGTATAATGTATGGACCCGGTATTATTTGACAGGGGAAAACCAACTCTCCTGAGATGTTACTCATCAGGTCATATGTGGACCATGTGTCAGGAAGCCCACCCCAAATGAGAAGACACACATCGGGTAATATTCGCACAAGGTATCATAGAGACAGGAAACCCATCACAGCAGAAGATACACACATTAAATAATAATCGCACAACGTATCAGAGAGACAGGAAACCTATCACAGCTCAAAAGATACACATCAGGTAACATAGGAACAAAGTATCACAGAGAGGAAACCACCCAGCACTACTGAGAAGATACACATAAGGTAACTTGAACATGTTGATTGTGAAATTGGTGTACCTAAAACTGTGTAAAAATGCTACATATTGTGCATGATTTAAGTGTGTATTACTACTTTTCATTGACCAGACATGATTGTGGTGAACCAAGAAAATAGCTGAACTTTACTATCATAGCCCAAAAAGGCCGGGGTCCAGGGGCCGCCTAGGCCCCGGAAGCTAGAAAAATCTGCGTGGCTGAAAATGGATTCTGGGACGTTTTTGGCTATTAAAATCAAACTAGAATCCTGTAAAATATGAAGAAAACCAACACTGTTTTCTGACTTACAGATTTTCCCATCTGCTTTGTCCCCACAGAAATCTAATCTTCTGGACAGAGAGAAGAATGCATATTTGTACCAAAGCCAAAATTTAATACATGTAACAGATTTTTTCTGGTTCAGACATTGTTAGTAGTGTACAGGTCATTTTCAGCATTTTCAGTCAAATGTTTAGATTGGCATGTTATGGCACAGAATACAACTGTCCAGTTTTTCATTCAATGGCACCATGGTGTTCCACTCTGGCTTTCTTGGCTGCCTTTTGACACAACTCCTTGGCTTTCCTTTTCGTCAAAGTGCTCTGTGCCCTAATGTCCAGCTGTTTCTGTTTTTCTGTGGCAACTGATTTCTTCTCTTCAAGAATGGCCTTATACTGGCTGAATGATCGCTTGACATTCCTCACAAGAGTGTAATTTCAGGTTATCTCTGTGAATTTTCTGGCCGATGTGCTGTGCTAGCGCCTTCCATCCGCGACCCCCATAATGCACATCTTTGTGGCACAACTCGCAGAAAGCCAAACCGGCGGATGTTATCTTCCTCATGAATTTTCCCACGTATTCCCCTTCGACCTTCCGTTCAAGCCAATCCCACCTCCAGATGTTTTTCAACCCCTTGTCCACTGTACTTGCATCAAAATCTTTATCTGATCGATTCACGATACTCCGAGACGTTGCCGCCATTTTTGACCGGGCTGGCTCTGCTTCTGCCTTCGAATAATGGTATCTTGTTCCCGATTGGTTGAAACAGTTCGGCTTAATGAAACACACGATCTGACTGGACAATAGACTCCATTCAGATAACATTATAACCTCCGGCAATGCCAGATTTCGGTAGCCATGCATCGGCAAATTGACAGAATCTTCGACTTTATTTTGAGGAAATAAATCGGAACTTTACAACTTTACAAAATGTTACTACACAGAAAAAAAAAACGGAAAACAGGTAAATTAATCGAAACTGAACAAAGAAAAAGCGGAATTCCGCTAAAAAGCGGAAAAAAATCATGTCTGATTGACACTGTAATTAAGCATTCAAACGACGATTACATATTACACAATCACTTATTTTTTATTATCATATGTTTCAGAAGTTGGAAGACAAAAGACAGAGAATGGCAAAATGCCACTGAATCATACACGAATACAACATCTGACATCAAAATAACAGGAAACTGATGAAATGGTGCAGTGACCTCATAATCTTGACCACAGGTTGTCATAGCAACAGTACTGGGGATGAAGCTGCATCCTAAAGTAAATCAGGTACAAGCCAGACTTTCACATTTGCAAAGTTCAGAGATCAAAGATGATTTGCCAGCTGATTTTACATTGACACATTGTTGTGTGATTTACTGAAAATACATGTTTGGGAACTCAAAAACACCCAGACAAAGTCACAGATGACAACAGAAGCACTTTTGATGCATGATTTGAGCTGCACATCAAGTTGGAGATGAAAGGTGGTCTTGGAGGTTAAACCTAAAATGAAACTATCAATCCATTCTGTACAGCACACACAGTACAAGCCAGCTGTGAAAAACTTACAAGTAGGTATGTCAGGGTGTAAAATATATATCTCAATTTACATTAAGCACAAGTACTTATTTACTTTTTATTTTTTTGATTGGTAATCAAATTCGCAACAATGATACTTCAATTATTTCATCAAGCTAAGCATATGCAAGCAAAAAAAAACTATATTCTAAATAAAATGCAACATAATCAATGTATATACATGTATTTAGAAATTAGAAAATATCATGATGTGGGCATAATACTTAGAGGACAGTGAATACAATAATACATGTCACAGGTCATATCACAGCACTTACATGTAGAAGTCATTTAAAGGAAAAAAGGTTATATCCACAATAAATATATCTGAAATATTGTTAGAGAACTACGGAGTGTAGAGAAATAATTGGCACATTTTTATGAAGTTTACATACTGAGTGACACAAACAAATCATTTTAGCATCATTTTCCTAATAAATGTATACACAGATTCAAGTAAAGATTTCAGCGGCTGAAAAGGTTAAAGATGTACAGTACACACTAAAAAAAGTGTTTTCTAAACACATTTTCATTGCAGTTTGGATTAGTGCCAACGGGTATTTATTGATAAAAAATTGTTTAGTAACTATGACGTAACTGTTTATTACAGAAAATATGTTAGATGTTTACATAGTAATGTGGTAGAGGTATTCAATAAACACAAATAGTCCAGTAAATGTCACTGTGTTTATACTGAAGATAAAAATCTGATAAACAGATTAAAATATTTACTCTTGTAAACATGTCACATACTCAAACTATGCCCAGATCATGGCAAACTGTTGTGAACGCCAAAGTTTGAATAAGCAAAGTTGACAAACAGAGAAACATTTAGGAAAGGAGAAACTTACAGCTGACAATGTTTTCAAGATAATGGCATCCTAAAACAGTTCTTGTTCAGCATAGGATTAACCTCATCATGCAGACAACATAGGGTCGACCGGAATTCAAAACAGAATTATCTTGTGTAACGCGCTGCAACAACAACGTCAATCTGATCTGGTCCGTTTTTACGATTTAATCTGAAACCATTCATGGGTTATGACGTACTGGCCCGATCATGGTAAGAAAAATAATTTTCTATACCCTTAGCCACTTTCTGAGAAAGTTATTTGGAAAAAGGCTGTTTTTGGTAGTTAGATCCGATATTGAGGTACTCGCGTTCTGTGAGAGGCAAAATATTTTTTTTTCAGTGGGGCGAAATACTGCGGCAAGTTTCCACCAAGTTAGGTACAAGAGACCAGTGCACCAAAAAAGAGCATTTTTGACAAAGTGTAACCCAATTTTGTGGTTAGTTACGTGGTAAGTGCACTATTCTATATATACAGACTATTGGTTATTTATTTCTACAAGGTTTTTTGTCACAAATGTACATCCTACTACATGTAACATGTTGACTATACGTATTGTCAAGTACAAACTCTGACCTGCTTTGCTCAGTGACACTCCTGATTATGCTGATTTACAAGTCACCATCACTAAAAATAAAACTACCCTGTCATTATCTACATGTATTTTGTCTGGAAGAAAACTGACATTGATGTTCAGGATAAGTGAAACAGACTGTGTATAACTACACCAAGCTGTAAGCTTGTGACAGATCACTGACCACTTTGCAGAACAAGCTATACATACTGAATTAGCCACACTGCTCACATTAACTAAAACATCTACAAACTGGTCATTTTTTTTTCTTTTTTTTTAAAAAAGACTTAAAACAAAACTGTGTATTTCAACAAATTATAATATGATGGAAAAGATGTAATGAATAATTACCCGATGGTCAGGAAGTGCTTATCATATCACAGAGAACTGGAGGCAGAGTTGCAGAGTCACCCGTTACCAGACGAGCAGACACAGGTCCAGATCCAAACATGACACCAGACAGAGACCAGACACCAAACTCAACCGATGGCACGAGAGGCTCTGTGACGATAACATCACTGTCAGTGTACATTACCTGGTTGTTGTCACAGTCCAGGATTGTCAGTGTTTGGTCATCACAGTCCAGGTACACACCCAGGTGATGAGGTCGTGTGTAACGTCTGTACTGTAGATAGCCAGGTTTGATCTCACTACCACCACGGTGACTATAACACCTGACGTTATCACCACTGTACACCATCCCAATGTACCAGGAGTTACGGCGAGGGACTGTCCTCCCCCTCACACCACAGCTCTCCTGTGTCACTCCTACATCACAGTAACAGACACAAAAACAGGTGATGTGTATCTCCCAGTAGTACCTGCCCGTCTGGTAACGCCCATCTGTCACAGCTCTCCTCCACCTCCCCCTGTACAAGCCCTCACCCTTTACCACACAGCCGCTGTCAGTGATTCTCAGCTTCCTGTCGTCTGTCTCTGTGAATCTCAGCGTCGGCTCTGCAAAAACACAACAGATGCAGCATAAACAACAGCAAACCATAAACACACGCTGTAAGACTGAGGTTTAAATACCTGTACACATACTGTATTTTTAATTCTCAACACAATCTCTTGGAATAAAATGACATATATTGCTGACACGAATTTAATTTATACACAGATCTCTGTCATCTTCAGCCAGTAGGAAAGAGTTGAACTTCGACAAGGATCCGTCACTAAATGATGGGTAGCCCTAAGACATAGGCTAAATACTGGATTAAAACACAGACTTTTAGTGATCTAATTTGTTCGAAACTTATCACCTACAACAAGAATAATACCTTCCTCTATCCAGTCATTGGTTTTAGTTGTCAGTTATGGCACATTTGAACACACAATTCACTCTGAAGCTGTAGTAGGCCTGTTGTCGTTCGTGGAGTACCGAAGCCGTTTGTGTAGTAAGGGAGGTAACTCATCACAAATAACTTACCCAGTGACTTTCATTGCAACAATTGCAAAGGCTATTTAATCTATCAGAATTATTAGTAGTAATCAATTGCTGGATTCACAGTAAATATTTTCTGCAGTTAAATATTTCAAGACTAAGAAAGAAAAACGTATAGTAAGTGATGAAATAAATGTAAATCAACAATTATAAATATATGGGCTTACAAACGTGGAATCTCTACCCTTTCATATTAATAATAATAATAATAATAAACAAAAACAGATACGAGGAACTGCATAATATTAAGCTGGTATAAGAGACATTGCATATATATATATTGCATATATATATATATATATATATATATATATAGAGAGAGAGAGAGAGAGAGAGAGAGAGAGAGAGAGAGAGAGAGAGAGAGCTCTGGCTCTTCAACTGTACATTCTATTCCGTTTTCCTCAGTACTTTCTCATGCAATACCAGCTTCATGTTATGTCATTCACGCTCAACCATTGAGTACGACGTTAAACCCCAAGCACTCACTCACTTATTCACACTCAGCCATTCCTGTCTTTCTGCTAACTTGCCATACTTTGTTTTATCTTTATACGTGCATGCATTGTACACCTTCGCACCAACATGTTTACAAACCTAAGTATTATTTACTATATATATTTCCTGATGATGCCACAAACATAGTGACAGAAATACAGACTTATATTTTGACTTCAATATTCTGAGTTACTTTCTTTATATTTCACTGAGGGATACATTAGATTATCTGTCCTTTTCTAACAGTACACCTACTGATTTGTACACAATCATGAGGTAAACATCACTCAGACACTCAGTTGTACAATATGTTATCTGTTCTGTATTAACAGTACACCTGCTGATTTGTACACAATCATGAGGTAAACATCACTCAGACACTCAGTTGTACAATATGTTATCTGTTCTGTATTAACAGTACACCTACTGATTTGTACACAATCATGAGATAAACATCACTCAGACACTCAGTTGTACAATATGTTATCTGTTCTGTATTAACAGTAAACCTGCTGATTTGCAAAAATGCCGTGCCCTGCCACGTGTCCTGTTCTAACAGTGCACTTGCTTATTTGAACACGAGGTAAATATCACCCAGACACCGAGGGGTACACTACCATCTGTCCTGTTCTAACTGTACACCTGCTAATATATAACTCTGCAATGTGCTTTCCTTTTTTGCAGAAAATAACATATTGTTGAATACACTATATTTTTTTTTTATTTCTGAGCAAACCATGCTATAAGTAGCTTGCATAGACTTTCAATTTCTCAGGACAGCCTACTGATTTCCTTTAGACTTCTGAGCCCAGTGTACACTTTACAAGTACCATACCTTATTTTATATCTCTATATTAGTTTGTGTCTTCTGTGCACACCCTACTGTACAACTCACATTTGTTTATATCCTATCTGCACACCTTACTGTATACCTCACATTAGTTTGTATTTTTCTTTTGCCCACACTAATGCATACCTCACATTAGTTTGTATCTGTTTTGCCCACCCTACTGCATACCTCACATTAGTTTGTATCTGTTTTGCCCACCCTATTGCATACCTCACATTAGTTTGTATCTGTTTTGCCCACCCTATTGCATACCTCACATTAGTTTGTATCTGTTTTGCCCACCCTATTGCATACCTCACATTAGTTTGTATCTGTTTTGCCCACCCTATTGCATACCTCACATTAGTTTGTATCTGTTTTGCCCACCCTATTGCATACCTCACATTAGTTTGTATCTGTTTTGCCCACCCTATTGCATACCTCACATTAGTTTGTATCTGTTTTGCCCACCCTATTGCATACCTCACATTAGTTTGTATGTGTTTTGCTCACCCTATTGCATACCTCACATTAGTTTGTATCTGTTTTGCCCACCCTACTGCATACCTCACATTAGTTTGTATGTGTTTTGCTCACCCTATTGCATACTTCTCATTAGTTTGTATGTGTTTTGCTCACCCTACTGTAAGCCTCATATTAGTTTGTATCTGTTGTGGATGCCTCAATGGACTCCTGACATAAAATTATGTTTTGTACACACCCTAATGCATGGCTCACTTTAGTTTGTGTCTTCTGTGTACACCCTATTGTACACTGCATTACTTTGTGTCCTTTGCCCATACCCTACTGTAAGTGTGACATCAGTTTGTGTTTTGTTCACACCCTACACTATCTGTACTTTTTGTAAGCACTTCTCACTTTCGTTACACTTGGAATACTGTTTTGCCCACCCTATTGCATACCTCACATTAGTTTGTATGTTTTGCCCACCCTATTGCATACCTCACATTAGTTTGTATCAGTTTTGCCCACCCTATTGCATACCTCACATTAGTTTGTATCTGATTTGCCCACCCTATTGCATACCACACGTTAGTTTGTATCTGTTTTGCCCACCCTATTGCATACCTCACATTAGTTTGCATCTGTTTTGCCCACCCTATTGCATACCTCACATTAGTTTGCATCTGTTTTGCTCACCCTATTGCATACCTCACATTAGTTTGTATGTGTTTTGCTCACCCTATTGCATGCCTCACATTAATTTGTATCTGTTTTGCCCACCCTATTGCATACCTCACATTAGTTTGCATCTGTTTTGCTCACCCTATTGCATACCTCACATTAGTTTGCATCTGTTTTGCTCACCCTATTCCATGCCTCACATTAGTTTGTATCTGTTTTGCCCACTCTATTGCATACCTCACATTAGTTTGTATCTGTTTTGCCCACCCTATTGCATACCTCACATTAATTTGTATCTGTTTTGCCCACCCTATTGCATACCTCACATTAGTTTGTATGTGTTTTGCGCACCGTATTGCATACCTCACATTAGTTTGTATCTGATTTGCCCACCCTATTGCATACCACACGTTAGCTTGTATCTGTTTTGCCCACCCTATTGCATACCTCACATTAGTTTGTATCTGTTTTGCCCACCCTATTGCATACCTCACATTAGTTTGTATCAGTTTTGCCCACCCTATTGCATACCTCACATTAGTTTGTATCTGTTTTGCTCACCCTATTGCATACCTCACATTAGTTTGTATGTGTTTTGCCCACCATACTGTACAACACACATTAGTTTATATCCTATCTGCACACTTTACTGTATACCTCACATTAGTTTGTATTTTTCTTTTGCCCACAATAATGCATACCTCACATTAGTTTGCATCTGTTTTGCCCACCCTACTGCATACCTCACATTAGTTTGTATCTGCTTTGCCCATACTATTGCACACCTCACATTAATTTGTATCTGTTTTGCCCACCCTATTGCATACCTCACATTAGTTTGTATGTGTTTTGTGCACCCTATTGCATACCTCACATTAGTTTGTATCTGATTTGCCCACCCTATTGCATACCACACGTTAGTTTGTATCTGTTTTGGCCACCCTATTGCATACCTCACATTAGTTTGTATCTGTTTTGCCCACCCTATTGCATACCTCACATTATTTTGTATGTGTTTTGTGCACCCTATTGCATACCTCACATTAGTTTGTATCTGATTTGCCCACCCTATTGCATACCACACGTTAGTTTGTATCTGTTTTGGCCACCCTATTGCATACCTCACATTAGTTTGTATCTGTTTTGCCCACCCTATTGCATACCTCACATTAGTTTGTATGTGTTTTGCGCACCCGATTGCATACCTCACATTAGTTTGTATCTGATTTGCCCACCCTATTGCATACCACACGTTAGCTTGTATCTGTTTTGCCCACCCTATTGCATACCTCACATTAGTTTGTATCTGTTTTGCCCACCCTATTGCATACCTCACATTAGTTTGCATCTGTTTTGCTCACCCTATTGCATACCTCACATTAGTTTGTATGTGTTTTGCTCACCCTATTGCATGCCTCACATTAATTTGTATCTGTTTTGCCCACCCTATTGCATACCTCACATTAGTTTGCATCTGTTTTGCTCACCCTATTGCATACCTCTCATTAGTTTGCATCTGTTTTGCTCACCCTATTGCATGCCTCACATTAATTTGTATCTGTTTTGCCCACTCTATTGCATACCTCACATTAGTTTGTATCTGTTTTGCCCACCCCATTGCATACCTCTCATTAGTTTGTATGTGTTTTGCCCACCCTACTGCATACCTCTCATTAGTTTGTATGTGTTTTGCTCAGCCTATTGCATACCTCTCATTAGTTTGTATCTGTTTTGCCCACCCCATTGCATACCTCACATTAGTTTGTATCTGTTTTGCCCTCTCTATTGCATACCTCACATTAGTTTGTATCTGTTTTGCCCACCCTATTGCATATCTCACATTAGTTTGTATGTATTTTGCTCACCCTAGTGTATGCCTCATATTAGTTTGTATCTGTTGTGGATGCCTCAATGGACTCCTGACATAAAATTATGTTTTGTGCACACCCTAATGTATGGCTCACTTTAGTTTGTGTCTTCTGTGTACACCCTATTGTACACCGCATTACTTTGTGTCCTTTGCCCACACCCTACTGTAAGTGTGACATCAGTTTGTGTTTTGTTCACACCCTACACTATCTGTGCTTTTTGTAAGCATTTCTCACTTTCGTTACACTTGGAATACTATTTGTTTTCTGGGCGCACCCTATTGTGTTACAACTCATATCGGTTTGTTTTCTTCTTAACACAGTCTACCGTGTATTTTGCCCATAAACTGTGCGCCTTCTCCACTTATGTTTGTGTCCTTGATGCACATACTAGTGTAAACCTTGCAGTCATCTATGGTCTCTGGGCACACACAACTGTATACCTTTTATACATATAAGAACCTACTTGTAACACGTAGAGGTGACATTTGCCCACCGACTGCTGCTTCTAAGTCCTGACGTTCTTGTACTGTCTCTTTCACAGTCACCTGTCTAGTAACAACTTGGTCATGTTGTACAGAATCTAGAAGCTTCTGTCTGCTGACCTCATGTTTTTCCAGATCTGCTTTTATCTCATTCAGCTGGTCATCAGTTCTGTGAGAAGAGGAAAGAAAACAAAGAGACACAGTTGTGTGGTAATCCTGTGTACCACACAGTCCTGAAAATGTCACGATGTACAGTGTACTTTTCCTAGCAGGTTAGGTCTCATTTCTCTGAACAAATGTATGTCTGAACAAATGTATGTTTGAACACTAGATATACTTTACACTTGGGTCATGTTTTGGAAAACTACAGCGCTGGTACTCAGTTTTACAGAAATACATCTGCTGATAATAGCCATTTGCACGTGTATAAAAAAACTAAAGAAGTATAACATATTTATACATACGTTTTGGTGAAGTCCGTGGAACCCTGTCAACAAACAGATTTGAGCATACATATACAATTATGTAACAATGATAACTGAAACAAAGATTCTTTACCTACTCTTTTCCTTCTAAAATCTGGGTCACCTGGTCTGCTCATTTTAGCCAATATATATGTAATCCTGGCAGGATTATTGAGTTTCTTTTTTCTCACATGATTAGACCATGTAATGAACAACATACTCATATCTTTACGTTTCCAAAAAGCTGGTAAAGAAATATAATATTCTATTTTTAACACTACCAATATCTGTCCCAAGTTTTAGAAGAATTTGGGTATACTTTCACCACAACATGTAACAAGAACGCAGCTATAACTGAAATGTCTTACCTCCCCTATAGTACACAGGGGCCATTGGCTCTTCCCTTAAACAATTAGACCATTCCCTAGTCAAATACATTGACAAAATCAGCTCTAAATTCCAATGTAATAAATTCTATGGAGCTTGTTACAGTGCAATTTTTCCTCCTAGGATTTCCCGATCACCCAATCATAGTTGAAAATGAAACGGTTTGTTCTACCGATTACAAGCAAAACAGTAACCAACTTGAAGTTAGTTGTTGTATAAATACTCAGTTGTGATAATGATTTAATTTGGTACTTCTGTAAGAGAAGTAATCCTTTGTCAATTTCACAAGTATAATAGCAAAAAGTTTTATGATAGTGAAATACACAAGAGTTATCTCCCCTTACCGTAACGGCTGTGGGGAGAAGATACATAGTGGACTATAAATCAGAAGACCAGGGTAAAAGTCTTCTAAAGAGAGGGATATAAACCAACGATATCAGGAAAATAAAGAAATGGCTTAATTCTGGTCTTTCTCTTAGTATCCCTTTCTACAGCTGTTTTGTGATTATTTTACGGCATGTTTATGAAAATAATAGCCTTTAGTAAAATTTATCCTTAAATGAAATATACCTGTGCATAAATCAAGGGTGATGATTCACAAGTTCAATAATGTGACAATGGTAAATAAGACGCCTCTGTGTACTTACACAACACACGTTTGTTTACAAATGAGTGGTCAGAACCAAGATTAAGGACAGTACAAGTAAGAAAACTATATATGTTGTCTGCAGCTGACAAATTATTGACACTGTCCTGTGTGGTTAGCTGAGGTATTTAATTTGTTGAAGGTAGCTGAACCAATGATAAAGATTGTGCATGTTTTACTCACCTGTAAAAACTCGACGTCTGTTGACGCTAATAAATCATTGGAAGCCTGTACCATCCTCTCCATTTCCTGAGCCTGTAGCTGGAAATGTTTGAGAATGGCGCTACACTCCACACTCCACTGTGAATAGCGGGTTTTTATGCCATCTAAGGACTGTTGTTTCCAGGCTTGTAATGCTTCCAAGGCTGCACAATAAGCCCTTTCTACCTCTTGAGTGTGAAGTTTCTGGGTTTCCTGACAAACAAAAAGAACGTTTATTATCTTATCTAGACCATTACAGGTGTGTTCAAGAAATTATACATGCCTGTGTAACAAGAGTGGAATAACAGCGCCACACAACTGTATTTACAATGTACTTCCTGGCTGGAGGGGATTTCACTTTAGTCTAGCGGTGTACATGTGTCAACTCAGAAACGTTAATTCAATATCACAATTGGTGCTCTGAGCAGGGTGAGATGGTGCAGCCTTTATGCTGTGGAGATCACCAGTTCTTTGGTTCAAACACCAAGAGTGTCACCCTGGGATTAAGAGTCGTCTTTAAATCCCAGGTGTCGCCCCATCACATATCAGTGAGATAGTGCTTGGGGTTTAACGTCGTACTTAACAATTTTTCAGCCTTATAATGTCGAAGGAATCCTTAAGGTGCATGTAATGTGCCTCCTTGTTGCAGGACGGATTTCCACCGATCTTTTATTTAGTGCTGCTTCACTGAAACGCCTTTCCGAAGACAATTAAACCGCCCTGCCCGAGCCATTATACTGATACGGGTCAAACAGTCCTTACTCTATCGCCTTCATGCTGAACCCCAAGAAAGGAAGTTACAACTTCCTCTTTTAAAGTCTTAGGTGTGAGTTGACCCAGGGTCTACCGCTCAAGAAGTGGACGTTCGACCAACTGTGCGATCGGGGCCGGTCCCCATCACATATGTGGAGTGCGTATATACAATATAGATATTATGACAGCATATAATCGACGATGATGTACCTACTGGAGTTGCCTGAGGTGGGCATATCGCGTCTGTGTCACTGAGAGTAGCTATAATTTTCATAAGAAAAATTAGTCACCAAGTATGCAATAAATCATCAACATGACCAAGTGTCATCAAAACTACCAACCTGTATCTTATTGTACAGCCTCGTAACTCCTGACAGTGATTCTTTAGTTTCTTGTAGCACTTTCTCCAGTTCACTAGTCTTGTTCAAGACCGCTGGCTGTAATGGAAAAAATGCTACATTAAAAAGTTCGTCTTTCAAACGACTCACTACAGTACAGGACAAAAAGCCCCATTCTTCACTATAGATTACAAACTATGGGTCAATATATAGTTCCAAATCATGACATTTATATTGATTATAGACGTAAGTCATTCGCTTAGAACCTCATTCTAACATCATTGAAAAGTGTTTACTACTTCTCTTTGCATGGTTCCGAAGTAATTTTGTATTAATTTCATATGAATCGTTATGTTGGGAATTGACTTTACGATTAATGACTCAAAACATCCATTTTGGTTGTTGGCTGATATACAAATGTCTTTTTCGCATTACCTTGTCATTCTCCGCTGCAGATGGTATATCTTGCATAGCGTGTTTCGGATGGTCAACCACACACCCCATACAGATCACCAGCCGGCACCGTACACAGTACAAGCCGAATGGCTGACCATGTCTTGCACATGACGCTTGCTGAGTTGATTGTTCATCCCTGCCACTGGTCTGTCGCTGTGAAGTTTCCTGTGAGAGGTACTCCAGAGACGAAATCAGCCGGTGACGTTTCATAGCCCCCATCATGGGATGAAAAGAAGCCAGACAGTCTTTACAATACAGTAAACAACAGTCGGTACAAAACTTGACAGCTTTAGCCTGATTATCCTCACCACACAGAGAACAATATAGGATGTCATCCTCAACGTTCACAGCAGAAGAGAACCTCTCCACTTTTTCTGCCAGGTGAAAGTTGGGAGGCAGACCCGCCGCACCTTCCCTTCCCAGACTGGTTGGTGTCCGACATACAGGGCATGAGATCAGCTGGTGAACACCCTCACTCCCCGTGCTACAGGTGACCTCATCTGTCTGTCCAGGTTTAGACTTGTCAGCATACACAGCGATACACTCCCTGCAAAAACTGTGCTGACAAGGTAACGTTACTGGTTTCCGGAATGTTTCCACACATATCGGGCATGTGGGAACTTCTTCACGATTTTCCTTGCTTTCAGCCATTACACGCTTGGTTTTTCACTGAAATAAAACCAGCTAATTACTTAGACTGACACCAATACAGGTTCTCCCATTTACGAAAGTATAAAATTTCAACACAGTACAGTCTCCATCTGCAGTTAAGTGCCTGTTCGTCTCTCCTAACAACATATAGGGTACAGTATTTTTGTCGCTTTTGCTGAAGAAGCATTACTATACATATGGTATATGAGAGTTTGAGCGCCTCGCTTCCCTGACAGGAAATAACTGTTTAGTTAGACATTTGGTGATTCTTGCATTTATCATGTACCTGACATTTTTTTGACAAAGATCTAATCAAACCAGTTTGGCCAGACGTGTTTGACGGTGATGACACCTTTATACAGCTCCATCCATAAACTGCACATTGGTGTGCAAAAACAAGAGTCTGTTGATTTAAAGGTAAGACCAGCCAATTCGCAAACACCTTCAACAGAAAGGGTGGGGCATCAGGTATAAGATACATGTATTTGGGTCAAACATCTGGACTATGGTGGTAGTGAAGGAATTATTGTGTTATTGTAAGGAACCACAGAAGTAAAGACTACCACAGTGCTGCTATATCGTGCAATCAAGGCTGATTAAACTAGCCTAGGATTTTGGCTGTGATCTTTTAATATGGGGTTAGGCGTAGATCATAGCCGAGGAGTCATCCAGGATAAAATAGTGGTATGGAAAAACACCCTGGCGCAGAGAAACTACGCGCAACAAAAATCCACGCAAAATGAACCAATACATGCATTAACAGGGAAAAACTCCAGGGAACTACGTTCACCGTGTCATCCTCTCTTTTTCTGCCAAGTTTTTCCACATTCTGTAGCCTTTACGACCAGTAAATCCAAGATAATTCACAGTTGTGACTTATTCTCACATGCCGTGTCGACATTCTGACCTACTAAACCGTGTTATTGCTGCCCGCCTATACGCATCCGTGGCTGACCTTTCATTACGTCATTATGTTTTGATGAGCTGGCTGTTAGTTCTGACAGGCACAAAGCCATGTGACCGAGGAGACGCGAATTTGACAGAAAGCCATGGCGCAAAATGATGAACCCCACAGTTTGTGCAAACTGTCAGATTAAATTTGCAGTGAAAAGGATGTGGGGGGGGGGGGGGTTGTTACCTTCGACATTCGCGCCATTTAAAATTGGGCACCACAGGCATTACGGTACGTGAAGGTCTCGATAGTTTTTTTTGCTGAAGAATGTTGCCATGCACACCAGAAGTCCAGAAACGACACCATGCAGGGCAATCTGGTGCCATGACTGTTACCATTTGCTGTTGAAAGCAACAGTTGCATGGTAAGTCGTCAGAATGTTAATTTCTGGAAAGGATGGAATGTAGGGGATACGTCGAACTAAAAAGAAAGACAACCAATACGTTGTCGACGCCAGCGAAGAGCCCTACATGCGGAAACTTTCATATTATTTTTTATTACCATGTAAATGAGTGAGTGAGTGCTTGGGGTTTAACGTCGTTCTCAACAATTCTTTATTACCATGTAAGGGGTAAGGGGGGGGGGGGGGGGTAACCACTATTCAGGTGTGTATAAATTATAATGGATAAAATCGTAAAACAGAAATTAAATTTTCCTAAACCGAGTTGGCAGAAGGCAAAATACACTTGTATCGGAAAATATCGCCTTGATTTCCTCCATCTGTGGTCTTTTCAAAACATCTGGTCTGGTCATACTTCAAATAAGCAGCTAAAATTAAATCTTTATTCATTTTCTATCACATGTTTGATTGAAGGCATAGATAACTTCTAGTATCAGTGTAGATTTCAAGATATGATATCACGGAAAGGTCACCCGCTGCTGCACATGTGCGCCTCGCTGACCGAATGCATCTGAATTGAACGAGGGGATAGCTCTTCGTAAGCATTATACCGGAATCTGGTCCAGATAGCTCTTGGGCTAAGGGTGGCTAGCGGTCCCTGCGTATCAGTATATATATAAGCCACCCTTAGATCGAGGTCTCGGGCTATGATAAAACATACAATGTTTAAAACGTAAGTTGACGCTGCACACCAGGAATGTGACATACATGTCTAGACACATACACCTATCAGCCTGGTGTAAGCCCCTGGTCTAAGCTGTAGGCTGTAGAAGTAGGTTAGTGTTTGCTAAAGCATCACACAGACAGCCCTGGCTAATGTATCAGCAGTCCTGCATGTGGGTATATGGCCGTCCTGATGGGCTAATCTGTGTCAAGTTACACCCTCCATTGTCGGATATCACTAAGGGAGCCTGTAATGTCTGCTGTTTGTGGCGTTAATAATACACGTAGTCACTTCATGCTTATATATAAATCTGGGTGTTTATAAAATACAAGTTTTGATATTTGGTTCAGGCAGGCAAGCCGTGTAAAGAAACAAAAAAAACAAAACAAGAAAGCAAGTAAACAAACAGCGATCCCTGGTTGGGCTCTCCTGGCTTTGTGTGCCACGGGCGACACGTCACCGCCAGTAATCGACCTTAAACATAACTCTGCATAATGCCTTTCAAGGTCAAAGCTTCAGAACCTCATAGTAATAATTTACGTACCAACGCCCTGTATATACAGTGACAAGATCGACACAATTAACAACATGAACCAAAATTAGTCGTTTTCCGGGAGATGGAAATATTCTGACTGCGTATCGACAGTGTTAGAGGTTTACCCACAAGCTGAGGGTAGAGTCTATGTAAAGACACGCCCCAGTCGCATGTCTACTTTGTATCCATCTGAGCAAAACTCGACCAGTTAAATACTGTCGATATCACATCCTCACCTGATAGAAACATCCCGCCATAAAAATAGACGTACTCAATCTTACATGACTTACCTGTCAACACAAATATACCGTGCTTTACAACACCCACAAAACTACGCAGTCTGAAACAGAAAACACTTAGTTCAGAGAAATGCACGTGATCTCAGGAGGGGAGGTAAATCCCTCGATATGCTTTTACACATTTATACACTACAATGGTTAGCAGGGTTAACTTTTAACTCTAGGCTATATATGCGAATGCCTTATTTTAAGAAATTTACCAGTTTCCCAAAAATTACTTCAGC